>NC_057810.1:186441212-186671510 GCF_018294505.1 Triticum aestivum | reverse complement strand
GCGGAAGTTAAGTGCACACAAGAGGAGAACGATTCGATGTGGCGTTAGGATTGAGGGTAATTAACTACGTATGGAGACATAGAGACCTTGAACGTGCATGTGTGCGCATGCGCATGATCGAGATGAAAGAAAGAAGACATAAGACATAAGATCAACGACATCGGAGAGATGGATCGGTATGACAATATGCATGCATCTGAGAATGCAGGGAAGAAGGCCCGAATTGAGCATGTGTTTTTGTCTTTAAGAGATAGTGGCGCGGGCTGGAGCATGCATCTATGGCGAGCAGAGGGAATGAGGCACAATGATTGTGCAAAAGAGATCAACCTATAATGCATATGTATGGAGAGACATATATAGTGTGGGTGATATGAAGCAAGACTCCGTGCGAGAAAGAAATGTTGACGGAGAAACTACAGATAGATACGGAGATGGAGATGCTAGCTAGAGGGACATCCGCTAGTTTGGGTGTTGGAGATGACCGCCGGGTGGTTCAGAGGGTGAAGTTATATATGTGTGTGAGAGGGCACTTGACTGCATTCAGAGAGAAACATATGTAGTGTGCGTGATAGGAATCAAGAGTGAGGGCGAGAAAGAAGGTTGATGGAGAAACATATAGATAGAAAGATAAAGATTCTAGCTAGTGTGCGTTAGAGATAGGAGTCGAGTGGATCAAAAGGCTGAGTTATGTGTGTGGGTGTGAGAGAGATAGAGAGAGGGTGCATGTGAGTCACATACAAACATATACAAGAGAGAAATGAGATCCCGAGAGACAGAGTTTTGTGTCTGCGAGAGAGAAAGATATTTCACAATGAGAGTGATAGCTAGAGAGACATATGAGGGAACGCAAGATATCTCTAGGGAGAGAGAGTGTGTGTGAGCGACATAGAAGAGAACAATGGAGAAACATGAGACCCTGGGGGACAGAGTTTATGTTTGTGTGTGAGAAAGAGATATTTAAGAGGAAGAGTCGTAGGTTCTCATATCTATGGAGCAAAAGACATCTTTGTATGAGGGGTGTGCGAGTAGCACACATGGGAATAGTAGAGAGAAATGAGACCCCGGGAGACAAAGTTTTGTGTTTGTGTGAGAGAAATAGATTCCACATGGAGAATCATAGTTAGAGACACATAGAAGGGAGCGAGATATACTTAGAGAGAGATAGAGTGATGAAGGTCGAGGGATAGAGTACTGTCAGTGTGTTACAAAGATAAAAGATCATTGTCGACATACAGGTAGCACGAGAGATACCTGAGAGACGGTGAACGCATATAGGTCCAGAGAGATAGTCCTATATAAGCATGAGTGATAGCTATATGAGATGAATATCTGGATTAAAGGGGATTCAAATATTTAAACTGTAGATCACGACATCGATAATATCATAACGCAAATTGGTGTATCAAACATGCATATTCATTTGAATTTGGGCACACATGTAATGTTATATAGTTTATCAATATTGGTGATCCATAGATTCTTTAGTTACAAACAATGCATGGTTTATATGCAATTAATGTCTAAACGGGATTACACTATATGTTGCGTGTGTGAAACACATTATACATGTTTGAGAAGTAAAAAAATGCATGAAACACACATTATTTGGAGATAGTTAGCGAGGAATGCATACATTGGATTTCAACATAAAGTGGTTTCAAATATTTGAAAATCCAAATTGATGGATACAACCTTATGAATCTGAGATCATGCCATTTGTAAACCATATTTATGTATAAATGGTGTTGTGCTTCTGAAAGTATATATTAAAAAATGATGCATATAGAATTTAATTCCAATTGAAAATGGATCCCGCCCGGAAAAAAATAGAATACAAATGGGATTCGAATTGAGTTGGCATGGTAAACATGCACTCTGCAAAATTTGAACAAAGTGGGGAAAGTGACAGTAACCGCCCAAAACCAAAATCTGCGAGATGGAAATTACTACTGCCTATCCCTGCCACGCAAAGCCTATCTGCTGGATTTCTATAGGTTTCGATAGGGGTAGGTTTGTAATTTCACCCAAACGTGACGTAACCGCCTCTCACCCGGATTCATACACTGTGGGCGCCAAAACACAGTGTGTCCTCGGCCGAAATTGACTCCCTCCTCGATTCATATTCATACACGGTGGGCGCCAAAAACAAACTCTCATCGGCAAATATTCGGTGTATGCAAGATTACCGTCCTATCCCCAACCGACTAATATTGCTTTGATGTAGTAGAAATTTGAAACGGGGGCTAAGTTTGTAAATTTCCTCGCATTTGAGACAAGCGCACCCTGAATACATGGTTCGCCCCTTCCTCTCTACCTCCCTTTTCCCCATTCGTGCTCCGTGGGCGCCAAAACACCCTCTCCACCCCACCCTCCTCCGTCCACCGCCGTCCGCCACCCCATCCACCGCCGTCCTCCTCCACCATGCCGAAGCTGATACCCCGATGCCGCCGTCCATTACAAGAGATCGACATCTCTCATCCACGGCTTCGGACCGGGATCCTTGCATCCCGTCCTCTCGCTTCATCCCCGCCGTTGTCCACCTTGCCGGCGTCGCTCCTATGACCGTCTCGTCCACCGCGCCCCGCCACCACCGTCTACCCTCCTAGATTTGCTTCCACGCCGCTGACAGCCATCGCTACCACAACACTGTCAAATTCTCAGCAGATGCGTACACGGCGCCGCACCAGAGGCGGTACTCTTCTGTATCTGCTCAACTTATTTATTGCAGCAAGAAAATAGATCGCCATTGCTTTACTCTGATTTCTTGTCTTGGTTGCGAAGTTGCCTTTGTCCGGTTTGCACCTTCAGATCCACCATGGCATGCTCAACACTATACTCCCAATGCTTATGCTTTTCCCCTTTTATATTCCACACTAGTTAAATCACAATAGACTAAATTTCAAAATTGGGTCAGTCGATTTTTCAAAGCTCGCCGGCGTTCGCCGGTGCGATCCAAGGGGCTCGGGTGGTTGTGGGGCCTCGCCGAACAAAGGAAACTCGACACGGGTGGGGGTGGGGGTGGCGGAGGAACACAGGCGGTGGGGGCCGGTGGTCCGGCCGGCGGCCCGTGCGGTGTTCTGTTTGGGAAGAATCAGAGATGAGGAAGAAGAAGGGTTATGAGACGTAGGATCTTCATCCAACCGCCTGAAATGGTCGAGAGACAGCTGGGAATTGCATTCTTAATGCGCTCTGGTTCATCATGTGTGGGCACTGCGCAACCAACATTTTATTATCCAAAATCTGCTTGCTCTTCTTTACCATGATCCTCTTCCGTTCTTCTTTAATATGTACTCTCTCCATTCCTACATACAAGTCTTTGTATAGATTCCACCATGGACTACATATGGAGCAAAATGAGTGAATCTACACTGTAAAATGTATCTGGATACATCTATATGTGATCCATAGTGGAAATCTCTACCAAGACTTATATTTTGGAATGGAGGGAGTATGATAGTAGTACAATATGTTCTTTGTACTGAAGATGAGCAGGTACATTTGCAGTGTAGAGGTCTATACGGTCGGTTGTGATGGACACTTTGAGCCTCTTTGATTTGTAGGATTTTGTAAACATAGGAATAGGATTTGTAGTGACCTTCCCACTTGAATCCTATAAGAATAGCAAGGAAATGCGGGGAGCTGTGTCGCCTTTGAGAGTTACACGATATTAACAGTTCCGCACCTTCACTTGAAGAGAGGTGGTATCCGAAGCCTTTCTAGCCGTACCGGCAATACTAGCACATATATTCCAGCAAGTTCCACTTTGCTAATTTTACTCTGATGCTTAAGGTTTTCCCATTATATCTACACTATGATCTGTGTAGCTGCTTCATGTCGCACTAGTAGCAGTCCACTCTTGAAGCTAAACACTACAATGACTTACAAAATTGGCACCAAGGCATTGAGTGACATTCTGGATGCAATGAAACTCATACGCTCCCCACATGTTGACTCTTGTTCGGAATATGATCCTAATGACTCTTGTTCAAAACTGCCACATATAGAGAGACAACATGGAATTGCATTTCTCTGGGCATTGTGATTCATCATGAGTGGGCAACCAACATTGTATGCAATGAAGCGGAACCTCAAGAATATGCTTCCTCTTCTGTTCTTTAACATGTTCCTCTTTGTTTATTCTGTATTTAGTACATATAGTATGTTCCTTGTCAGGAAGGGGCGCAGGGACATCTGTAGTCAACAGCTGATAGAGCTGGACAATACGTGATCGATAGGCTTTCAATTACTAGCGGCAATACAATACCGTATTTTCAAGCCAGTTCCACTTTCCCGGTTTATATATCGTGGTTATGGTGTACCCCTGTTATGTACACTATGATCTGCCTAGTTGATGTGTGCTCTTGTTATCATGGTTTGGCAATAAACTCTCTATACAGTATATTATGAACCTATCATCTGCCAACTATCCTTACTTCTGGAGCCTATTTTTTGTGTACTTGTGCCAGATTATATAAATGCACGCACCATATTACAACACACATGAGCTCTCTCATCAGAATCCAGTGATAGCACACAAGTGTTTACAGGGGTGCCCCTATATTAGAATATCATCTGCATTACAAAGATAATCTCACAACTATTTATGTTTTCATGGTTCTCAGATATTATATGCAATTATAGTGAATATCAGAATCCACGCATCAGAAGAATATTGTGGAACACTGCAATGACTTACAAAATTGGCACCAAGGCATTGAGTGCCATTCTGGATGTAATGAAACTCATACGCTCCCCACCTGTTGATTCTTGTTCAGAATATCATCCTAATGACTATTCTAACCTCGAGGAGTCAAAGGCAGATGGCCTGTCCTGTTCACCCATCAAGGTGCCTGTTCTAATTTGGCAACGTTTTATTGATTTCGCGTATCTTGCATATGTTGTCTTGCATTTCTTCTACTTTGTTGCACCGCCATCTGCTTAGCTTACTCATCATATAACTTGAGATGCCATGCCCATCCATTATCAATACATATTCCATCTATCATCATACCATGTTTTTTCACTCAAATGTTGTTCTTGTGCATCAGACATCAAAAAGGAAGAGGGTGATTGCCGAACCTGAAGGAGCACCAGCAAACTCCTTGAAAAACATGGTGGTGCCGGAGAAATCAGACATCGCCCCACTTATATTGGTTGTACAACCAGTGACACAAAACGTAGGACCGTCTCCAGCTGACTGTACCCATACTTCACTGGCCACACCACTAGCCCCGCCACATAGGACCTGCACTCCAGCAAAAGGTATGCCGATTTCATTTGCCATAACACCAGCCGTACCATAGAAAAATCCCACTCCAGCAAAAAATACAACAAGTCCACCGGCCAAGGACCTATCCCAACAGCAGAGACGGCCTATTCCTGCAGATTGGAACCCCATTCCATTTATTCCCAGTTTAAAAGACAATGCTTTCAATGTTGTTAGGGACTACGTGCATATATTCCCATCATGGGAAGATTATAGTGAAGACAAACACCATTTTCACATCTTCCTGTCCAACTTGTGTGTAAGTGCTATTATTCATGGTTATTATTTTCCTGTTTTCTGCTGATTGAACACATCAATGATTTACATTACATTGTTGTAACTAGGAGAGGGTCAATCTAGATAGTCATGACGAGCAAAGCTTGCTTGTGGTTTTCAAGGAAGCATTGCAGCAGTATCGGTGTTACCTGAGGAAATCACACTTTGATGGCAAGTCTATAAACGAATTTCCGGTGAAGTCTCCTGTGCTAAATTTAGAAGACATTGAATGGAAAAACCTTGTTATGCACTGGTCTCGTTCCTAGTATGAGGTATTGTCTATCAAATCACATGACAATTTGAACTTCTACTTTTCCGCATGTGCCTTACGGATCTTTTTTGCAGGAAATCTGCTCGAAGAAGAATTCCGGTTTGAAAAGAACGACAGGATATCGCAAATATGGTGCCCGCTGGATTGCTCTTGTTAGTACATGTTGTCCTGTATCACTGCACTTGCATACATACCTAGTTCATTATGTGACAGCAGTATGCATGATAGCTTGCTTATCAATTGTTCGCTCCAAATTATCTGATCTATATGAATGGTTACATTAGTGTAGAATATATCCAATGCCAATGAATTTTTTTAGCTCTGCATTGTTCTTGTAAGTACATGTTGTCCTTTATCAGTGTACTTATATTGACAGGTAGTTGTTCATGTACAATCACTCTGCAGCTTATTTTCCTTTGCCCTCCATTTTCTACACATCAGATCTATATTTACTCTTACCATAAGGTTGGTACAGAAGAAGTTTAGCTGTGCATTGCTCTTGGTTGTGCCTTTTACCTGTATCGCTGCACAAACATTTATAGCTACTTGGTTATGTAGCATCACTCTTCATATTATCTTAAATATTCTCCATTTTTCATATATTATCACATCTATATTTACTCTTAACAAAATGTAGAATAAAGGCAATGCTTATGAAGAAGATTCCGTGGTAAACTTCTTGAATTGCCCCCCCCCCCCCATCAGCATGGACAAGGGCTTTATAGAGCCTGTCTTCACCAGTAATGTAAGTTTTTCCTTCTCAAGCCTTCAAACTTTGTTGTGTATATTTGGTTAGGCATGACTGCAACAACTCTTTATTTTTTGTGTTTGCATCAAATTGCATGTTTAAATTTATTATATAGTTCACAAACAAAAGTTTGTCCTTCTCAATTTAAGTTTTCAGTTGTACAACCAAGTTCCTTCTTCATACCATGTAAATTAAACTATACAGAGCAAGCGATCTTCTTTTGCACTGCATGTATGCTTCCGTTCTTCATCCGTAATCCAGTGGTGTGGTGAACCTACCCACTACATCACAATGTCATATTCTGCAATGTCTTAACTATGAACAATGTCATATCATTCTACTATTATTTAAACCATCTCTTTATTTGCCAATCTGAAATGGGATAAATTGACAGCACACTAACCATTGATACATATGAGTTCTTGATCTGTAATCCAGTGGTGTCGTGAAGCTGCCAACTCCTTCACAATGTCATTTCCTGCCATGTCTTGACCTGAACAATACCATCTTGTGTTAATGCAATTTTATACTGTGTCACTTTATTCGTTAGTAAGAAATGTGATGAATTGTCAACACTGATACTTTTATGTGCAAAACATGGCATCTGTCTGCTTGTTTATCTTTCAGAGTGAGGAAGATATAAGTGTTGAACAAGCGCAGTCTCATCATCTTGCTAAGCTGCTTGCGCTGCAGCTCGCCAGTAGGGCTAACCTTTCTTAACTCTATTGAAGTGTTGTCGGTTTTGTATATTATTTTGTCGGCATGTTTATTTGCACTGGTGGCAATCTTTGATGCCTAGTGTATGTAATATGCTGTTTGCTTGTGCTTTGTTATCATAGTGGCGAACTTTGATGCCCAGTGGATGTAATATGCCGTAATTTCTTTGTTGTATAGTCTAGGTTTTTTCTTATTCATGATGTTGTAGTTATTTTATTGTATATATATCTTGTCTCCGCAGTAAACCGGTCAAACCGTAAAATTACGGTACATAATCGGGCCGTCTTGCAATCACGATGTATGATCCGCATCATAGGGCCCATCATCTTGGTCCGTTAAAAGGCCAAAAGTAAACTGGCCCACTAGTAGATTTGGGCCTTTAATAGACCTAGTAACCCCCGGCCCTCTTTTCGCAAGAAAACTCAATGGGCTTTTAGGAGGTTGAGAAGTAGGTTGGGCATGAAACGTGCCGACCAGCTCATGGGCCGGCAGCAGCCCGAAATGGACCCCGGCCCATGATTGTGTGAATCAAATCACGGGCTTTTAACAGGCCAAAATTGTCTCGGTCCTTGTTTGGCCCAATCAGATATCGGCTGCGAGCAGGCCGGATGCAAACCGGGCCCTAGTTAGGCCCAACTATATGACGGGCTTTTAACCGGCCGGAATTAATATATGACCGAAATGTTAACCGGGCCCTTAACATGCCGAAACTAATATCAGGCCGAATTACTAAATGGGCCTTTAGCAAGTGGGCCCAAAAGCATAGCATCCAGTTGAAGGGCCGAATCTGATATGGGCCATAATTGAGCCCAAAGCCTCTTACAGGATCGGACCTGATCTGGGCCGTAATTTGGCCCAGAACATGGTAGGCTTTTAACGGGCCGGATCTCATATGGTCCATTATTAGGCCCGGAACGTGGCAAGCCATTAATGGACCGGATCAAATATGGGCCGGCATTTGGCCCAAAACATGGCAGCCAGTTAATGGGCCGGCCTACTAGGGTCCTCACAATCTTGTGGGCCTACAGCTGGGCCGGCACATTAATGTCAGTGAAATCGCATGGGCCTTTAGCTGGTGATAACCCGCAAGTATACGGGAGAATTGTAGCCTCTTTCGATAAGTAAGAGTGTCGAACCCAACGAGGAGCTAAAGGTAGAACAAATATTCTGTCAAGTCCTATCTGCAACTGATACAACTCTACGCACGCTTGACGTTCGCTTTACCTAGAACAAGTATGAAACTAGAAGTACTTTGTACGTGTTGTTGGATAGACTTGCAAGATAATAAAGAGCACATAAATAAAAAGTAGGGGTTGTTCAGATAAAGAAGCAATAAAGTAAATATAGCGAGTGTGGAAAAGTGGTGGTAGGAGTTGTGAAATTGTCCCTTAGCAATTGACAATGTTACTAGACCGGTAATCACTATTGCAATTCTATTTGAGGGAGAGGCATAAGCTGACATACTTTCTCTACTTGGATCATATGCACTTATGATTGGAACTCTAGCAAGCATCTGCAACTACTAAAGATCATTAAGGTAAAACCCAACCATAGCATTAAAGTATCAAGTCCCCTTTATCCCATACGCAAACAACCTACTTACTCAGGTTTGTTCCTCTGTCACTCATGCCACCCACCATAAGCAAATCATGAACATATTGCAAACCCTACACCAGGGATCCCTCATGCTTGCGCGACACGGAGAGCACCATAGGACATCACCAATAATAAAACATGCAACTCAAACCAATCATAGCATTTCATCAATCACCGGTAGGACAACGAAAATCTACTCAGACATCATAGGATGGCAACACATCATTGGATAATAATATGAAGCATAAAGCACCATGTTCAAGTAGAGGGTACAACGGGTTGCGGGAGAGTGGACCACTATAGATAGAAGGGGGAAGGTGATGGAGATGTTGGTGAAGATGATGGAGGTGTTGGTGAAGATGATGGAGGTGTTGGTGAAGATCGCGGTGATGATGATGGCCCCCGACAGTGCTTCGGCGCCACCGGAAGCAAGGGGGAGAGAGGCCCCCTTCTTATTATTCTTCCTTGACCTCCTCCCTAGATGGGAGAAGGGTTTCCCCTATGGTCCTTGGCTCCCATGGTGTGGGAGGGGTGAGAGCCCCTCCAAGATTGGATTTATCTCTCTGTCTCTCTCTGTTTCTGTGTTATCAGATTCTGCCCCTTCACCGTTTCTTTTATATCCGGAGATCCGTAACTCCGATTGGGGTGAATCTTTCTCCCAGATTTTTCTCATAAAATTAGCTTTCTTGCGGCAATAGAAGAGCATCAACCGCCTTACGGGTGGCCCAGGAGAGTGTTAGGCATGCCCAGGGGGGAGGGCGCGCCCCCCTATCTCCTGGCCACCTCGGGCACCGTTTCGTGTTGATTCTTCCTCCGGAAAATCCCAAATATTCCAACATAATTCTCCGTCCGTTTTTATCCTGTTTGGATTCTGTTAGATATTGGGTTTCTGCGAAACATAAAACATGCAACAAATAGGAACTGACACTGGGCACTGGATCAATATGTTAGTCCCAAAAATAGTGTAAAAAGTTGCCAAAAGTATATGAAAGTTGAATAATATTGGCATGGAACAATCAAAAATTATACATACGACGGAGACGTATCAGCATCCCCAAGCTTAATTCCTTCTCGTCCTCGGATTGGTAAATGATAAAAAGATAATTTTTGATGTGGAATGCTACCTATCATAATCTTGATCATATGTCTAATCATGGCATGAATATTAAGACACGAGTGATTCAAAGCAATAGACTATCATTTGACATAAAAACAACAATACTTCCAGCGTACTAATAAAGCAATCATGTCTTTTCAAAACAACAAGGCCAAAGCTATTTTATCCCTACAAAATCATATAGTTTGGCCATGGTTCATTTTCGTCACACAAAATGCTCCCATCATGCACAACCCCGATGACAAGCCGAGCAATTGGTTCATACTTTTTAACGCGCTTCAGCTTTTTCAACCCTCACGCAATATATGAGCACAAGCCAAGGATATGGCACTATAGGTGGAATAGAATATGATGGTGGAGGTTTATATGGAGAAGACAAAAAAAGGGAGAAAGTCTCACATCGACGCGGCTAATCAATGGGCTATGGAGATGCCCATCAATTGATGTCAATGCAAGGAGTAGGGATTGCCATGCAATGTATGCACTAAGAGCTATAAGTGTATGAAAGCTCAAACTGAAAACTAAGTGGGTGTGCATCCAACTTGCTTGCTCATGAAGACCTAGGGCATTGGAGGAAGCCCATCGTTGAAATATACAAGCCAAGTTCTATAATGAAAATTCCCACTAGTATATGAAAGTGACAATACAGGAGACTCACTATATGAAGAACATGGTGCTACTTTGAAGCACAAGTGTGGAAAAAAGGATAGTAACATTTCCCCTTTTCTTTTTCTTTTTTTCTTCTTTTTTTTATTTTTTTCGGTGGGCTTCTTTGGCCCCCCCTTTTTATTTAGGCTTCTTTGGCCTTTCCTTTTTTTTCTGGGGCAATGCTCTATAATGATGATCATCACACTTTTATTTACTTACAACCCAATATTATAAATCGATACTAGAACAAATATATGACTCTATATGAATGCCTCCGGCGGTGTACCGGGATGTGCAAAGATCTAGCATAGCAATGACATAAAAAATGGACAAGCCATGAAAACGTCATGCTAGCTATCTTACGATCATGCAAGGCAATATGACAATGAATGCTCAAGTCATGTATATGATGATGATGAAAGTTGCATTGCAATATATCTCAGAATGGCTATGCAAATGCCATGATAGGTAGGTATGGTGGCTGTTTTGAGAAAGATATAAGGAGGCTTATGTGTGATAGAGCATATCATATCACAGGGTTTGAATGCATCAGCGAAGTTTGCACCAACTCTCGAGGTGAGAAAGGGCAATGCACGGTACCGAAGAGGCTAGCAATGATGGAAAGGTAAAAGTGCGTATAATCCATGGACTCACATTAGTCATAAAGAAATCATATACTTATTGCAAAAGTTTATTAGCCCTCGAAGCAAAGTACTACTACGCATGCCCCTAGGAGGATAGATTGGTAGAAAAAGACCATCGCTCGTCCCCGACCACCACTCATAAGGAAGACAATCAAAGAAACACCCCATGCTTCAAATTTGTCACACAACGGTTACCATACGTGCATGCTACGGGACTTGCAAACCTCAACACAAGTGTCTCTACAATCCACAACCATTCACTAGCTTGACTCTAATATCAACATCTTTATATCACAAAACTATTGCAAGGAATCAAACGTATCATATTTAGCAATCTACAAGTTTATGTAGGATTTTATGACTAACCATGTGATTGACCAATTCCTGTCATCTCTCTAAATAGGTATAAGTGAAGCAAGAGAGTTTAATTCTTTCTATAAAAGATATGCCCACGCTCTAACAAATATAAGTGAAGCAAAAGAGCATTCTACAAATGGCGGTTTTCTAAGTAAAGAGAAACATGCAATCCAAACTTCAAATGATATAAGTGAAGGACATGAAACATTTAAGTGAAGTGCAATGAGCATTCTATAAATCAACCAAGGACTATATCATACCTGTATGATGCATAAAAGAAAAGTGAAAACTAAATGCAAAATACGCTCCAAGACGTGCACATATCGCATGAACGAAACGAATCTGAAAACATACCGATACTTGTTAAAGAAAGAGGGGATGCCTTCCGGGGCATCCCCAAGCTTCGACGCTTGAGTCTCCTTGAATATTTACTTCGGGTGCCTCGGGCGTCCCCAAGCTTGATCTCTTGCCTCTCTTCCTTTTCCTCATATCGAGACATCCTCGATTAGACACTTCATCCACACAAAACTTCAACAGAAAACTCGGTAAGATCCGTTAGTATAATAAAGCAAATCACTACTCTAAGTACTGTAGCAAACAAATTCATATTTTGTTTTTGCATTGTGTCTACTGTAATATAACTTTTTCATGGCTTAATCCACTGATATAAATTGATAGATTCATCAAAACAAGCAAACTATGCATCAAAAACAGAATCTGTCAAAAACAGAATAGTCTGTAGAAATCTGAACATTCACCATACTTCTGGTACTCCAAAAATTCTACTAAAATTAGGAAAAATAAACAAGTTGTACAGAAAGACAGTGCAAAAAGAATCATAACCGCTTGACTTGCCAGTTAAAAATCTAAAATCACGCACTACAGTCAAAGTTTCTGTCCTGCATCGTACAAACCAACAAGCATTGTAAACATCCTAAAGGCAAACCTTGGCACATTATTTTTGTAATACAATGGAATTATACAAGGGGATAATTATATTTGATGAAAAGTTTCTGTAATCAAGATTCATAAAGTTTCCGTGAGCATGAACAAAGTTCAAGGCTAGCTCCCACTTCAACAATGTTTGTCTTTCTCACTTTCACTTTCCTTTTTCGAAAAGTTTTAAGTTCCCCTCTTTATTTTATTTTTGTTTTTAAACTATATGAAAGCACTCAACAGAAAAAAATGACTCTCTAAAACTTCCGTGTTGTCTCCCTGGCAGCGCTTTCTTTAAAGCCATTAAGCTAGGCATATAGTGCTCAAGTGATGGATCCACCCGGATCCCAAGGTATATCAAAGCCAATTTTAATTAACAATGATTTGTAATTTAGTAGTGAGCAAAAAGTAACATATATCATTCAGCAACAAAGTCTAACTCTCTTCCTATGCATCGGCATGTCATAAAGGAACAATTCATGCACACCAAGTAAAGGCCAATGCATAGTATAAGTAGTTTCTTGCAATTCTATCGTGTTGGAAACATAAAGATGCGGAGATATAGTTCCCCTCTCATAATAATTGCAAGTAGGAGCAGCAAGCACATGCATATTATATCTATCAAAATCATCATGTGCAATGGTAAAAGGCAACCAATCAATATAATCCTTAATAAGCACAAACTTCTCTGATATAGTGTAGTTGGGAGAATTCGAAAAGATAATAGGACTATCACGCGTGGGTGAAATAGCAAAAAATTCATCTTTAACATAAGGAACTATCGAAAGTTCATCTCCATAAGCATCATTAATATTGGCATCTTGGCCACAAGCATAGCAAGCATCATCAAAAAGGGATATTTCAAGAGAATCAACGGGATCATAGCAATCATCCTTCGGTAAGCACGAAGGGGAATTAAACAATGTATGAGTTGAAGAGTTACTCTCATTAGAAGGTGGGCACGGGTGATCAATCCGCTCTTCCTCCTTTTGTTCTTCGCTCTCCTCATCATATTTTTCATCTAATGAGCTCACAGTTTCATCAATTTCTTGTTCCATAGCTTCCTGCAAAACATTAATCTCTTCTTGAACAGCGGAGACTTTCTCAATAAATGCATTAATATTGTAATTGTATTCATAATTTTTATAGCAATATCTAAGTATAGCAAAATTTTCAGGTCTATAAACTACATCATAAAAATCATCAAACTCTTTAAACATAGATTCAATCTCATAAGCACCCATAAAAGCAACAAATTCTTCTATTTGTTCCACATCATAGTAATCATATCTACCATTAGCATAAGAAGCTAAGGTTTTATTATCATTGAATTTGCATGAAAAGGGAAGGTGTGGAGCCTTCATCCTAGACCAGCAAGTATAATCATGTATCAAGCATAGTTGACGAGCATACCAATGTAACATATGACTTTGATCCCATAATAGTTTCCCTTTTTGTGTCAAGCGATAATCCCTAAAGTATTCACGTTGATCCAACGTGTCTCCCATAACATAATTGAATGGGGTTTCACTACTAGGGAAAAGCCTATACACAGAAAGTTACTAGTAACGAGGGTTAAAAACCCTCGCTACTACTACTTACCAGTAGCATAGGTTTTTAAACCTCGCTACTACTAAGTTGATAGCAGCAGCGCGGGTTTTAACCCTCGCTACTACTAAGCGGTCTCTACCGTGCCCCCCGGCACATGCCATAGTAGTAGCGCGGGTTTTTAAAACCTTGCTACTACTAAGTTTGATAGCATTAGCTTTGGTTTTTAGCCCTCTCTACTACTAAGTGGTGCCATAGTAGTAGCGTGAGGGTAAAAAACCGCGCTGCTACTAAAGGACCCATTTTCAAACTCTACCCCCCCCTGTGGATCGCCTTTTCAGTTTTAAAAGAAATAAAAGAAAATGATGAAACTGTCAAAAAAAATAAAAGAAAATAAGTTTCCCATGTGATATGTGGTCTAGTTGGTGGGAAAATTTGCAAATATGAATTTCGACTTTATTTGCAAAATCTCTCGAGAATTTGTAAAAATGGGCATAACTTCTGCATACTAACTCGGATGAAAAAGTTTTTTATATGAAAAATCATCTACTCGAAAAGCTACATCCAAATTTAATTGGGGGGAACCCCATTAAACATTTTCAAAATCCTCAAAAACCTAACAGAAAAAAAGTTACGGGGCTTTTAAGATCTAGAGTGGAAAAAATCGAAAAAATTTCAAACTGTGTGGTCAAACTGGGGTCAAACAATGGTCAAACTAATTATTCTAGAATATTAGTGTTACTAAATAATTATTTTAGTTTCTTTGAATTTTGGTCAAATCTGGTCAAACTATGGCCAAATTGTGGTCAAACTATGGTCAAACTGTGGTCAAACTAATTATTCAAGAAATATTAGTGTTACTAATTTTTTAGAACAATAGTTTCAAACTCAAATAGTGAAATGTGTGACTTCATGCTCAAGCTAAATTCCTGAGGTTAATAGGATTGACATCTTACTATTGTCAGGAAAACAACAAGTGCAGACTTGGAAACGAGGGAGAATAGAACCCGGAAGTTAAGCGTGCTCAGGCTGGAGTAGTGAGAGGATGGGTGACCGTCCGGGAAGTTAGATGATTTGGAATGATGAGGGGTGATTAGAGATTTGAGGTTAAAATAATTCAGAAATTTGAAAAATAGGGGGAAAAATCGAAATAGTTTTTCGAAAAAATTCAAAAAAAACCCGCGCTGGTAGTAGTAGCGCGGGTTTTTACCCATGCTACTACTAAAGGACGTAGTAGTAGCGCGGGCGGCACCCGCGCTACTGCTATAAGTTAGCTGTAGCGCCGGCCCCCGCGCTGCTAATAGGCCCAAAACCCGCGCTGCTGCTAGGCTTTTCCCTAGTAGTGTTTTCTCAGGATTATCAAAGTAGAACATAATATCTTGAACATAACGAGCATCGAGGGTTTTAGCAGGTTCCCCATCTGCATGAGTAGCAAGTACACCTAATTTTTTTTGGTATTTCATGTTCCATATCAATAACCAAAGATAGAGAACAACTAAGAACGACAAATAAAAATTACTTAGTGATAAAGCAAACAAGCACACACGAGAATATTCACCCCACGCTATGAATCCCCGGCAACGGCGCCAGAAAAAGGTCTTGATAACCCGCAAGTATACAGGATAATTGTAGCCTCTTTCGATAAGTAAGAGTGTCGAACCCAACGAGGAGCTAAAGGTAGAACAAATATTCTCTCAAGTCCTATCTGCCACTGATACAACTCTACGCACGCTTGACGTTCGCTTTACCTAGAAAAAGTATGAAACTAGAAGTACTTTGTAGGTGTTGTTGGATAGACTTGCAAGATAATAAAGAGCACGTAAATAAAAAGTAGGGGCTTTTTAGATAAAGAAGCAATAAAGTAAATATAGCGAGTGTGGAGAAGTGGTGGTAGGAGTTGTGAAATTGTCCCTAAGAAATTGACTATGTTACTAGACCGGTAATAACTATTGCAATTCTATTTGATGGAGAGGCATAAGCTAACATACTTTCTCTACTTGGATCATATGCACTTATGATTGGAACTCTAGCAAGCATCCGCAACTACTAAAGATCATTAAGGTAAAACCCAATCATAGCATTAAAGTATCAAGTCCCCTTTATCCCATACGCAAACAACCTACTTACTCGGGTCTGTGCTTCTGTCACTCACGCCACCCACCATAAGCAAATCATGAACATATTGCAAACCCTACAGCGGTGATCCCTCACACTTGCGTGACACGGAGATCACCATAGGACAGCACCAATAATAAAACATGCAACTCAAACCAATCATATCATTTCATCAATCACCAGTAGGACAACGAAAATCTACTCAGACATCATAGGATGGAAACACATCATTGGATAATAATATGAAGCATAAAACACCATGTTCAAGTAGAGGGTACATCGGGTTGCGGGAGAGTGGACCGTTGTAGATAGAAGGGGGAATGTGATGGAGATGTTGGTGAAGATCGCGGTGATGATGATGGCCTCCGGCAGCGCTCCGGCGCCACCGGAAGCAAGGGGGAGTGCGGCCCCCTTCTTATTCTTCTTCCTTGACCTCCTCCCTAGATGGGAGAAGGGTTTCCCCTCTGGTCCTTGGTTCCCATGGCGTGGGAGGGGCGAGATCCCCTCCGATGTTTGATCTATCTCTCTGTCTCTCTCTGTTTCTGCATTCTCAGATTTTGCCCCTTCACCATTTCTTTTATATTCGGAGATCCATAACTCGGATTGGGGTGAATCTTTCGCCCAAATTTTTCTCATAAAATTAGCTTTCTTGCGGCAAAAAAAGAGCATCAACCGCCTTACGGTGGCCTAGGAGAGTGCCAGGCGCGCCCAGGGGGAGGGCGCTCCCCCTATCTTCTGGCCACCTCGGGCATCGTTTCATGTTGATTCTTCCTCCAGAAAATCCCAAATATTCCAAAATAATTCTTCGTCCATTTTTATCCCGTTTGGATTCCGTTTGATATTGGGTTTCTACAAAACATAAAACATGCAACAAACAGGAACTGGCACTGGGCACTGGATCAATATGTTAGTCCCAAAAATAGTATAAAAAGTTGCCAAAAGTATATGAAAGTTGAATAATATTGGCATGGAACAATCAAAAATTATAGATACGACAGATACGTATCAGCTGGGCCGGCCCATTATGATCTGCAAGAATTTTGTGGGCCTTTACCTGGGCTGGCCCATTATGGCACACAAAAATCTTGTGGGCCTTTACCTGGGCCGGCCCATTATGGCCCGCAAAATCCTGTGGGCCTTTAGCTGGGCCAGCCCATTACGGTCCACAAAATCTCGTGGGCCTTTAGCTAGGCCGGCCCATTATGGTCCACAAAATCTTGTGGGCCTTTAGTTGGGCCGGCTCATTTAAACTTGATGGGTCGATCCACATGTCAACATATCATAGGCGCGTCTCGCCCATTGGATGAGTGACACCTATACCAACGCGGACCTGACACGTGTCTCCTCCAGCCAATAATGATTTTACATGTGAAAATCCCCATTGGTCAGGGCTGTTAACGAGTTATCAGATCCACAACCCGACCCATTAGCTTAACGGCGTTCCGTTACGGTGGATGCCACGTGTCGGTCACCCTTGACGAAAGCACTTCTATGACACGCGATTTATCGTCATGGAAGTGGACACTTCCGTGATGATAATTTTGGTAATGTCATGGAACACTTCTACGACAGCACATGTATGACTATCTTGATTCTGTCATAAAATCGTCATGAATGTACATGCATGACAAAAAACGCGACTAATACGTCTCCGTCATATCTATAATTTTTGATTGTTCCATGCCAATATTCTTCAAATTTCATATACTTTTGGCAACTTTTTATACTATTTTTGGGACTAACATATTGGCCCAGTGTCAGTTCCTGTCTGTTGCATGTTTTATGTTTCGCAGAAAACCAATATCAAACAGAATCCAAACGGGATAAAAACGGACGGAGAATTATTTTGGAATATTTAGGATTTTCCGGAGGAAGAATCAACGTGAAATGGTGTTCGGGGTGGCCACGAGACAGGCCCCCCCTGGGCGCGCCCTGGGCTCTCGTGGGCCACCCGTAAGGCGGTTGACGCTCTACTTTTGCCACAAGAAAGATAATTTTACGAGAAAAATATGGGCGAAATATTCACCCCAATCGGAGTTATTGATCTCCAGATATAAAGGAAACGGTGAAGGGGTAGAATCCCAGAACGCAGAAACAAAGAGATAGATCCAATCTTGGAGGGGCTCTCGCCCCTCCCAAGCCATGGGAGCCAAGGACCAGAGGGAAACCCTTCTCCCATCTAGGGAGGAGGTCAAGGAAGAAGAAGAAGAAGAGGGCCTCTCTCCCCCTTGCTTCCGGTGGCGCCGGAGTGCTGCCGGGGGCCATCATCATCACCGCGATCTTCACCAACACCACCGTCATCTTCACCAACATCTCCATGACCTTCCCCCTTCTATATTCAGCGCTCCACTTTCCCACATCCTGCTGTACCCTCTAATTGAACATGGTGCTTTATGCTTCATATTATTTTCCAATGATGTGTTGCCATCCTATGATGTATGAGTAGATTTTTGTTGCCCTATCGGTGATTGATGAATTGCTATGATTGGTTTGAGTTGCATGTTTTATTATTGGTGCTTTCCTATGGTGCCCTCCGTGTCGCGCAAGCGTGAGGGATTCCCGCTGTAGGGTGTTGCAATGCGTTCATGATTCGCTTATAGTGGGTTGCGTGAGTGACTGAAACACAAACCCGAGTAAGTAGGTTGTTTGCTATGGGATAAAGGGGACTTGATACTTTAATGCTATGGTTGGGTTTTACCTTAATGAATCTTTAGTAGTTGCAGATGCTTGCTAGAGTTCCAATCATAAGTGCATATGATCCAAGAAAAGAAAGTATGTTAGCTTATGCCTCTCCCTCAAATAGAATTGCAATAGTGATTACCGGTCTAGTAACATAGCCAATTGCTTAGGGACAATTCCACAACTCCTACCACCACTTATACACACTCGCTATATTTACTTTATTGCATCTTTATCTAAGCAGCCCCTAGTTTATATTTACATGCTCTTTATTATCTTGCAAACCTATCCAACAACACCTGCAAAGTACTTCTAGTTTCATACTTGTTCTAGGTAAAGCGAACATCAAGCGTGCGTAGAGTTGTATTAGTGGCCGATAGGACTTGAGAGAGTATTTGTTCTACCTTTAGCTCCTCGTTGGGTTCGACACTCTTACTTATTGAAAGAGGCTACAACTATCCCGTATACTTGCGGGTTATCAAGACCTTTTTCTAGCGCCGTTGCCGGGGAGTCATAGCGTGGGGTGAATATTCTCATGTGTGCTTGTTTGCTTTATCACTAATTAATTTTTGTTTGCTGTTCTTAGTTGTCCTCTATCTTTAGTTATGGATATGGAACGCAAAATACCAAAAACATTAGATGTACTTGCTACTCATGTAGATGGGATAACTCCTATAACCCCCGATTCTCATTATGTGAAAGATATTATGTACTACTTTGATAATCCTGAGAAAACCCCATTCAACTTTATAATGGGAGACACGTTGTATCAACGTGAATACTTTGGGGATTATCGCTCGACACAAAAAGGGAAACTATTATGGGATCAATTTATTATGTTGCGTTGGTATGCTTGGAATCTCTGCTTGAGATATGATATTACTTGTTGCTCTAGGATGAAGGCTCCACACCTTCCCATTTCATGCAAATTTAATGATAATGAAACCTTAGCTTCTTATGCTAATGGTATATATGATTACTATGATGTGTAACAAATAGAATAATTTGTTGCTTTTAAGGCTGCTTATGAAATTGAAGCTTTGTTTGAAAAGTATGAAGCTTTTGATGATGATGGTTATAGGCCTGAAAGTCCTGCTATACTTAGATATTTCTATGAAAATTATGAATACAATTATTATATTAATGCTTTTATGAAGAAAGTCTCCGCTATCCAAGAAGAGACTAATATTTTGCAGGAAGCTACGGACGAAGAAATTGATGAAACTATGAGCTCATTGGATGAAAAAGATGATGGGGAGAGTGAAGAACAAAAGGAGGAAGAGCGGATTAGCTACCCGTGCCCACCTTCTAATGAGAGTAACTCTTCAACTCATACATTGTTTAAGTCCCCTTCATGCTTACCGAAGGATGATTGCTATGATGATTGCTATGATCCCTTGAATTTGTTTGAAATATCCCTTTTTGATGATGCTTGCTATACTTGTGGCCAATATGCCAATATGAATTATGCTTATGGAGATGAACTTGCTATAGTTCCTTATGTTAAACATGAAATTGTTGCTATTGCACCCATGCATGATAGTCCTATGATCTTTTTGAATTCTCCCTACTACACTTTATCGGAGAAGTTTGTGCTTATTAAGGATTATATTGATGGGTTGCCTTTTACCGTTGCACATGATGATTTTGATAGATATAATATGCATGTGCTTGCTGCTCCTACTTGTAATTATTATGAGAGAGGAACTATATCTCCACCTCTCTATGTTTCCAACACGATAGAATTGCAAGAAACTGCTTATACTATGCATTGGCCTTTACTATGTGTTCACGAATTGTTCTTTTATGACATGCCGATGGATAGGAAGAGGGTTAGACTTCATTGTTGCAAGATATATGTTACTTTGTGCTCACTACTAAATTACAAATCATTGTTAATTAAAATTGGCTTTGATATACCTTGGGATCCGGGTGGATTCATTACTTGAGCACTAAATGCCTAGCTTAATGGCTTTAAAGAAAGCGCTGCCAGGGAGACAACCCGGAAGTTTTAGAGAGTCATTTATTTCTGTTGAGTGCTTTCATATAGTTTAAAAACAAAATAAAATAAAGAGGGGAACCAAAAAACTTTTCAAAAAGGAAAGTGAAAGTGAGAGAGACAAGAGTTGTTGAAGTGGGAGAGCTCCTTGAACTTTGTTCTTGCTCACGGAAACTTTGTGAATATTGATTACAGAAACTTTTCATCAAAAATAGTTATCCCCTTGTAAAATTCCATTGTATTATAAATATAATTTGCCAAGGTTTGCCTTTAGGATGTTTAGAATGCTTGTTGGTTTGTACGGTGCAGGACAGAAACTTTGGCTGTAGTGCGCGATTTTACATTTTGAACTGGAATTCAACTTGGTTATGATTCCTTTTGCAATGTCTTCCTATACAACTTTTTATTTTTCCTAATTTTGGTAGAATATTTGGGGGACCAGAAGTATGGTGGATGTGCAGATCGCTACAGACTGTTCTGTTTTTGACAGATTCTGTTTTTGATGCATAGTTTGCTTGTTTTGATGAATCTATCAATTTATATTAGTGGATTAAGTCATGAAAAAGTTATATTACAGTAGACACAATGCAAAAACAAAATATGAATTAGTTTGCAACAGTACTTAGAGTGGTGATTTTCTTTATTATACTAACGGATCTTATCGAGTTTTCTGTTGAAGTTTTGTGTGGATGAAGTGTCTAATCGAGGAGGTCTCGATTGAGGAAAAGGAAGAGAGGCAAGAGCTCAAGCTTGGGGATGCCCGAGGCACCCCAAGAAAATATTCGAGGAGAATCAAGCGTCTAAGCTTGGGGATGTCGGTGTCAAAACCAGCGGATCTTGGGTAGGGGGTCCCGATCTGTGCGTCAAGGGACACAATGTTTATCCAGGTTCGGGCCCTCTCGATGGAGGTAAAACCCTACTTACTGCTTGATTAATATTGAAGATATGAGTAGTACAAGAGTAGATCTACCACGAGATCGTAGAGGCTAAACCCTAAGAGCTAGCCTATGATGGTATGATTGTAATTGTGATCGGCCTTCTAAGGACCATTCTCTCCGGTTTATATAGACACCGGAGAGGGCTACGGTTTACATGGAGTCGGTTACAAGGAAGGAAATATGATATTCGGATCGCCAAGCTTGTCTTCCATGAAAAGGAGAGTCCCATCCAGACACAAGCCGAAGTCTTGAGTCTTGTATCTTCACGCTTCAATAGTCTGGACGATGTATATTGTCCAGATGTCCGGATACCCCCTAATCCAGGACTCCCTCAGTAGCCCTTGAGCCAGGCTTCAATGACGATGAGTCCGGCGCGCGGTCTTGTCTTCGGCATTGCAAGGCGGGTTCCTTCTCCGAATACTCCAAGGTTATTTATCGAACACGTAGATCGTGTCCGGATCTTCAAGATGGTAAATTCGTTCTGCTGGCAAACTTTGTACGTCGTGCTCCTGCATCGTGGCCTAGTTCAACACGAACCGGCGTTTCTTGCTCCACCTCGACTCGCATCGCGAGGCGGTTTTATTGGCACGTCCTGCCAAAGCAGAGATCGTGTTCCTCTTATTGCGGGATCTCTCATCAATATGGGCGTGTGTGACCCCACGACGACCGTTGCTATGACTCCGTGTATTTTAGATAAGTCTCAAGTGGCCACGCTGAGGACTCTTGATATTCATCCTCTTTATAAGGGGGCCGAGGTCTACACCTGTTTTCCACCTCTCCTGCTCCTTCTCACGCCTCGAGCTCCAGCACTCAAAACCTAAGCCTCAACACCCCAGATCCTCCAGTATGTCCGGATCCGATACAAAAGGCCGATGGGTGGCCTCCTCGATCCAGGAGGAGGATATTACTAAGCTTAGGGAGGTCGGGTACCTGACCGCCGATATCCAGCACAGGCTTCCTACCCCAGGGCAAGTTATCCCCACGCCGGAGCCCAATGAGAGCGTTGTGTTCGTTCCTCACTTCCTCCGAGGCCTAGGCCTCACCCTCGACCCCTTTGTGAGGGGGCTCATGTTCTACTAGGGCTTGGATTTCCATGATCTGGCTCCAGACGCCATCCTCCACATCTCGTCGTTTATTATTCTGTGCGAGGCTTTTCTCCACGCCAACCCACACTTCGGCTTATGGCTCAAGACCTTCAATGTGAAGCTGAAGATGATCAAGGGGCGACATGCGGAGTGTGGAGGCGCCATAATAAGCAAGAACGTTGATGCCCCATGGCCAGAGGGCTCTTTTCCGGAAGTATCCGATGTGTGGCAACGGAGGTGGTTTTATGTCACAGCTCCCATAGGCACAAATTGGGTAGCCGCCCCCGAGTTCCACTCGGGACCTCCATCACAGTTAGCGTCTTGGAATGACGTAGGACGGAATTATGGGCCCGCTGGCGACGTACCAGAACTGCAGAATCGTATGCGGGGGCTCATAGAGAGAGACATAAATCTCGTCAGCATAATGCAAGTGATGCTAATCCGGCGGACGCTGCCGTGCAAACGACGGCCTCTCCGGATGTGGGAGTTTAATCCGGAGGGTCCACGGACTATTAAGAACTTCTTCGTCCTGAAGCTCGAATGAATGTGCAAATTATTCTTCGGACCACAAGTAAAGTGTCCGGACACCACCGGGGATGCGGGCCTAAGCTGCAATCGCCTAGATACCCAAGTAAGTAACCTTAAAGTCGGACACTTCATTCATATTTATCATAATTGTAATTCTGAAAATCCCTCCATGGCCAGGAATGGCTCAACAAGGCAGAGAGAATCAAGTGTCCGGCGCCACTTCCTAAAGGCTCGCCTGGTCCAACCATTGCAAAGATGCTTGGACGGGCGCTCATCAAAATCCCCTCAAGGAAAGGCGAAGGAGAGGGCAGCGAAACCGCACTACACATCCAGATCAGAGGAATCGCTACCTCTACTATGGAGGATAGCTGGGAAGGGGAGGCTAAAGCTTCCTCCCCACGCGGGAAGAAGAGGGCGGCCCCTGAAGACTTGAAGGCGGAGACGCCCAAGCAAGGGAAGAAGGTATCACCAGGGGGCTCTGCCGCGATGGGCGCCCTTACCGCATCGTGCCCACCGATGGGCCAGCCCTCCATCGAGTCGTAAGTTATTCATTAATTCGAAGGTATGGCATTACTCCGAGATCCGTAACCGGGACTTCGTCTTTTGTAGTCCAGCGAGCAACTCTTCCCAACAGAGTTCGTCTTCGGGGGAACTTTGTCCGGAGATGATGGAGAGTGAGACTCCACCCACCTCTCCGCCTCATGAAGTGGGCGATACGGAGGTGTCGTCATGGAGGAGTCTAGATCTATCGAAGCCGGAAGTGAACACGTCAGTCACCCTGAGCCCGGAGCATTTAGCTCCCACGGGGGGCGATGAGAAGGGTCCAGCACAGTTCGATGTCCGGTCGGACGTACTGATAGGCCTTCTGGAGCGAGTCGCGCTCTCGGTGGAGCACCGCTCTTTAATGAGCACGGTGCTCACGAAGATTTCATCTGGTACCAGCGGCTTGAATGAGGCATTTACAAGCCTGCTCAAAGGCTTTGAGGTATGTAGTGAAAAATGCACCCCCTTTTTTTTGTTATGAAGCACGCACTAGGTGTGCTCCCTATGGATAGTAGCCCCTGAGACTCTGGTTGCCCACCATAGGCGGCAAAAGGGGGATCATATATTAATGGTTGCGCTGTATATATGTGCAGGTATACAAGGATCCGGCAGCCGACCAGTCTGTTGTAGTCGCTGAACTGAGAAGGCAGATCGGATCTATTGATGTCGATATCACGCTGGTGAACAAACGGCTTGAAGAATCCCAGGGCATGTACTCTGCTTCCCTTATTATATTGTATAGGAAAATGCGAGACTGGCATAATGTTAATGTCCTATGTATGCACTGCAGATGGTGCTGCTGCCGTGGAGGCCCTAAGGGCCGAGCTTTCTCAAGCCAAGGAACAAGCTCGGGCTAGCAATGCGGCTGCCCTAAAGGCGGCCAAAGAGTTGAGAGCCGAACAGGCTGCTCATCGCCGAAGCGAGGAAAAGATAGCCGAAATGGCTGAAGAGTTGAAAAATGCCACCGACCGGTATGTGCTCCTTGAAAAGGAGAATAAGGCTAGTTCGGCCGAGCTGGACAAGGCATTTAATGCTGCCAAGGAGATGTAGACCGAGATCCGGGGCATGCGGGAGGAGCTCCAACAGGCCGACAAAATCGTGGCTGGGGGCTCCTACCTACTGCGGACGAAGTTTTTGGATCCAAAGTATGCTCCCCTAGCTGGGCGTTGGAGTCCTGCAGACGCATATGCGGACTTGACGAATAGTACAGCTGATGCTGCCAAGTTCTTCGAGGATCAAGGTGATAAGGAAGTGGAGAAGCTTTTCTGGTCGCAGTTCAATGCTCCCAACCGCTCACTTCCGTTGAATGAGAAGGTGGCTGCTGTGGCGGAGCTTCATAGGCTGTCTAGGCTTGCAATGTGGTCTGTAACAGACCATCTTTGGCCGAAGGGGCCCAAGCCGAACAGTTATTTTGGTTTGGTGCAACAATTCCTTGGAGGTCGGCGTGCATAGAGGGTGCGCGGATTGCTCTTCCCCACTTAAAATTCTATTGGACGGATATGGAGGCTACCATTATAGCGACCCAGGATCCGGTGGGAGGCCAATATCCGGCCAAGCACTACTTGGCGCAGGTCACAGAGGGTGCTTGCCTAATAGAAGCGCAGTGCTCGAAGAATTTTTTGTTTGAGTGATAAGTCGAATTATTGTAAAAACAATGTTTATTTTGATTATGAGGCTATATTTATATTTTTTGCCTAAAAATATGATTGTGTCCCCTATACGGCCATTCTTATATGTATAAGTAGTCTGAAAGATAGCAGTCGTTGGTTTCAGCCCCCATGCATACAATGCGGGGGTGTTCGCGAAGAATATGCTCAATCACACCTGATCCAACGTCTTGGTCCATTAAGGAGGTGAACGCACATCGAACTAGGCAACCGGACTATATAGCTGTAACACTTTCGCTTAGCCGTGGGAGTATAATGGTGGGACTACTATGTAGCCCTTGGTACCTTCACGGGCATCCGAATACGGGCGCGTGTCTACATGGCCGGAAAACATCCCTTCGTTAAGGCGGAGGAATCCTAGAGATTCCAGTGAGTCTTCGAGTGGTTGAACAGTCTCTCGCTGTATCATGATGGTCAGTTTTCGGCTTTCTCTACTGAGGCGCTCATCCAGAATAACCAGGGCACAATCGCAGAAGTTCTTCTTTGGCCTGCTGTAGCCGATAATAACGGAACGTAAGGCAGCAAACCCAGGAGCCGGGCAAACCCAAAATTTGACCCAAGACATGATTCGGAGCTGATGCATATAAGGCCAAACTCGTGACGCCGAACACTCCCGAAGGTGTTCGTACTTTATAACATAAGATGGGCTCAAGAATGCCCATTCAATATGAACCCTGTGTTTCCAGGTACATGCGATAATCCATCGTGGCGAAATGCTAATAACGACAATATCCTCTGTGGGTATGGAACCCATGGGATGGTTTAAACAACAAGAGGCAATAGAAAAGTTTTACACAGGGGCTTAATCTAAAAAGAAACCTGTTGAACAGGGCCCTGCTGCACGTCTGCGCCTTTGTCTCCATTGTGCCGTATCCTGGAAGGGTATCGCGCGAACGTTGTCTATGAAAAAAAAGGAAAACTCATAGGATAGTACAACGTAAGTATGCGATAGATAGTAAAGTTGTAAGATGATGGCCTGCCCATAAGGTTGAGCCAAGATTTGGGGCTACATTAAATATTTATAGCCCCTGGTTTCCGCTATGGGATTGCATATACGTTGTCCGGATGAATTTTATCCAGGCTACCGGACTCGTCTAACCGTGTTTGTGGTTTTAATGACCAGTCATGCTTTATGGTATTAGAGGCCGCTTATAGTCCGGCTGTCAGGGCCGTCGCGTGTTCCTCTGCGTGTGAAGAGTGCTCTGTAATTCCATTAACATAGATGATGCCTCGTGGACCGGGCATCTTGAGTGTAAGGTATCCATAATGTGGCAATGCATTGAAGCGGGCGAAGGCCGGTCTTACAAGCAGTGCATGATAGCCGCTTTGGAAGGGTGCAACAATGAAGAGTAGTTCTTCACTTCTGGAGTTGCCTGGGGGGCCAAATGTTACCCTCAGTATGACAGAGCCCCTGCCGTAGGCTTCAATGCCTGGTATTACCCCTTCAAAGGTGGTGTTGCTTTGGCTAATTCTGGATAGGTTTATCCCCATCCTGCGGACAGTGTCCTCGTATATTAAATTGAGACTACTGCCGCCGTCCATGAGGACACTGGTGAGACGATATTCGTTGATTATTGGGTCAAGCACCAATGCATGTGATCCTTCACGCCGAATACTAGTTCGGCCGTCCATGTGATCAAAAGTGATCGGACGGGACATCTAGTAGTCAGATGTGGGTACGATAGGTTCTACATCGTGCGCGTCTTTGAGCGCATATTCTTGCCTTCTCGTGAATGTGTGAGTTGCATGAATCATGTTTACTGTTTTAACCTCTGGTGGGAATTTTTTCTGTCCCTCAGTGTTCGGCTGATGAGGTTCGTCCTCATATTCACTTGGTGTTTCCCTCCCTTTGTGTTCGGCATTTAGTTTGCCGACCTGCTTGAATACCCAACACTCTCTATGGGTGTGGTTCGCAGGTTTTTCCGGGGTGCCATGGATTTGGCATAGTCTGTCCAGGACTCTGTTCAGACCGGACGATCCCTCTTTACTGCCTTTAAGTGGCTTCTTTTGCTGAGGGCCCCTGAATCTGGCATTGACCGTTGTGCTGTCCGGGCTCCCTTCCTTGCTTTGGCATTTGTGTTTATTACGTCGAGGCTTCCGTTGTCGTCCCTTATTTCGGACGTGCTGGGGTCGTTGGTGCCTTTACGGGCTAGCCAACTATCTTCACCCGCGCAAAATCGGGTCATAAGGCTTGGTAAGGCTGCCATTGTCCTTGGCTTTTCTTGGCCTAGGTGTCTGGCGAGCCATTCATCGCGGATGCTGTGTTTGAATGCCGCTAAGGCTTCGGCGTCTGGACGATCAACAATTTGATTCTTCTTAGTGAGGAATCTGTTCCAAAGCTTACGGGCGGTCTCTCCGGGCTGTTGGATTATGTGACTTAGATCGTCTGCATCTGGAGGCCGGACATAAGTCCCTTCAAAATTGGCCCTAAAAGCGTCTTCTAGTTGCTCCCAACTCCCAATTGAGTTTTCGGGGAGGCTTTTCAACCAGTGTCTAGCTGGTCCCTTCAGCTTGAGGGGAAGGTATTTGATGGCGTAGAGATCATCCCCACGAGCCATGTGAATATGCATGATAAAATTCTCGAT
This sequence comes from Triticum aestivum, assembly GCF_018294505.1. NCBI lineage: Eukaryota > Viridiplantae > Streptophyta > Magnoliopsida > Poales > Poaceae > Triticum > Triticum aestivum. The sequence goes on along the minus strand of NC_057810.1, from coordinate 186,643,247 downwards.
CCAGACCCCTGGGTCTGTCGTTCCGTCGTTTGCCTCTATGTTCACAGGTTTGAAACCTTGTGGGAATTCATGGTCCAGTACTTCTTCGGTGAAGCACAGGGGGTGTGCAGCCCCTCTGTATCTGGGCGCGCCGTGGCATGTAGTTGGCTGTTGTTGTGTCCGGAGTTTATTCGGAACTAGTATTTGGCTTGTATTAGCGTTTGGGTGACCATAGTCCCTCGCTGGGGTGTGTCCTTTAGATCCGTAGATGGACCTGGATGCACCGGTCTTCTTATCCAGCTTCTCACATAGATCTTGCACGGTGTCAGTAGACGCTCTGTTGTGGTTGTGACGCGGTCTGTCTGGTCTCCTGGTTGTATTATTCTTTGGTGGAACGGCCCCGTAGTCGAATTCTGGCAGTAGCTTGCACTTTGGGTAGGTTTTGGTATGGCGATCGTCACCATATCTTTCTTCAGTGTCTAGCACTTTATTCCATCTGCGACTGAGCTTTTCCTGTGCGGCCTCAAGCCGTTGTTTCTGCTTCTTTAGACTTCTTGCTGTGGCCAAAAGCTTTCGGTGGAGGTTATCTCGTTCCACTCGTTCGTCTGGGATGATGAATGCATCGACGTCCGGACTCTGTTCCTGTTCTGGGGCGGTTTCATTAGCTCGTCCCTCCGGATCATTGTGATCGGATATTTGCTCTGAACTTGGTTTGGCGTGACCCGGCTCGTCTTGCTCCATCGTTGGGTCCGTGTGGTCATTACTGCCTTCTGGTATGTCAACCCTTTTTGCGCTCTTGTTGTAGTCTTTACTATTGCTGGACTTTGAGCGGCGTCTATGCCGCTGTTTTGGCTTTTGTCCGGGTGTTTTATTGGCTGGATTATCGCTGTCGTCCTTCTTGGGCGTATCCACCATGTATATATCATGTGACGAGGTAGTAATCCCGCGCCCCAGAGATTCTAGAGCTTCTCCTGCATCTTCGTCCATACCGTCGATGTCTTCGGAGTTGAAGTCAAGGATGTCTGCTAAGTCATCGATCATGGAAATCAAGTGGGTGGTGGGTGGGCAGCGAATTCCTTCGTCGCCTGCTTCCCACTCAAGCCGGACATAGTTCGGCCCAGAGTCTCTTGACAGAGAGAGAGACTTTAATGAATTCAGCATGTCGCCAAAGGGCGAGTGTTGAAAGATGTCGCAGCGGTAAACACCATCACCGGAGCCCGACCTGGCTCGGCTGGCTCGAGGGTGTGTGGACCGGAACGAACGGCCGGATACGAGTCTGGGCGTCTGGGGTTACAGGTCTCCACAGAGGTGAGACCTGAGTATGCGGCCTGTAGGGCGGGGTCTACCCCTCCGTCCTTGGGCAACGCAACTTGTTCCAGATTTAGATCCGGGGCTATTGCAGGGATGACGTTCCGAGCATCGTCCGACAGCAGGTCTAGGCCGTGTCCGTCGTGACTGTCCGGCACTCCCGGCGCAGGGCCGAATTCGTCGAAGATCAAGTCTCCACGAATACCCGCCATGTAGTTCAAGTTTCCAAACCTGATCTGGTGGCCAGGGGCGTAGCTGTCGATCTGCTCCAGATGGCCAAGCGAATTGGCCCGCAGTGCGAAGCCGCCGAACACAAAGATCTGTCCGGGAAGAAAAGTCTCACCCTGGACCGTGTCATTGACGATTGAAGACGCCATCAAGCCTTGAAGCGACGGCATAGAGGAACTCTCAATGAAAGCACCAATGTCGGTGTCAAAACCGGCGGATCTTGGGTAGGGGTCCCGATCTGTGCGTCTTAGGCTGATAGTAATAGGAAGCAAGGGACACAATGTTTACCCAGGTTCGGGCCCTCTCGATGGAGGTAAAACCCTACTTCCTGCTTGATTAATATTGAAGATATGAGTAGTACAAGAGTAGATCTACCACAAGATCGTAGAGGCTAAACCCTAAGAGCTAGCCTACGATTGTATGATTATAATTGTGATCGGCCTTCTAAGGACCATTCTCTCCGGTTTATATAGACACCGGAGAGGGCTAGGGTTTACATGGAGTCGGTTACAAGGAAGGAAATATGATATCCGGATCGCCAAGCTTGTCTTCCACGCAAAGGAGAGTCCCATCCGGACACGGGCCGAAGTCTTGAGCCTTGTATCTTCATGCTTCAATAGTCCGGATGATGTATATAGTGCGGCTGTCCAAATACCCCCTAATCCAGGACTCCCTCAGGGGATGCCCCGGAAGGCATCCCCTTTTTCTTCAACAAGTATCGGTATGTTTTCGGATTCGTTTCGTTCGTGCATTATGAGCAAGTCTTGGAGCGTCTTTTGCATTTAGTTTTCACTTTTCTTTTATGCACCATGCTGGTATGAGATATACCTTGGTTGATTTATAGAATGCTCATTGCACTTCACTTAAAATTTTTGAGTATGGCTTTATAGAATGCTTCATGTGCTTCACTTATATCATTTGAAGTTTGGATTGCCTGTTTCTCTTCACATAGAAAACCGCCATTTGTAGAATGCTCTTTTGCTTCACTTATAATTGTTAGAGTGTGGACATATCTTTTGTAGAAAGAATTAAACTCTCTTGCTTCACTTATATCTATTTAGAGAGATGACAGGAATTGGTCATTCACATGGTTAGTCATAAAATCCTACATAAACTTGTAGATTGCTGAATATGATATGTTTGATTCCTTGCAATAGTTTTGCGATATAAAGTTGGTAACATTAGAGTTGTGCTAGTTGAGTAATTGTGAAATTGAGAATTACTTGTGTTGAGGTTTGCAAGTCCCGTATCATGCACGTATGGTGAACCGTTATGTAACAAAGTTGGAGCATGAGGTGCTCTTTGATTGCTTTCCCTATGAGTGGCAGTCGGGGACGAGCGATGGTCTTTTCCTACCAATCTATCCCCCTAGGGGCATGCGTAGTAGTACTTTGCTTCGAGGGCTAAGTAGACTTTTGCAATAAGTATATGAGTTCTTTATGACTAATGTGAGTCCATGGATATACGCACACTCACCCTTCCACTTTGCTAGCCTCTATTGTGCCGTGCAACTTTCGCCGGTATCATGAACCCATTATTTACCTTCCTCAAAACAGCCACCATACCTACCTATTATGGCATTTCCATAGCCATTCCGAGATATATTGCCATGCAACTTCCATCATCATCATATACATGACTTGAGCATTCATTGTCATATTGCTTTGCATGATCGTAAGATAGCTAGCATGATGTTTGCATGTTTGATGTCATTGCTATGCTAGATCATTGCACATCCTGGTACACCGCGGAAGCATTCATATAGAGTCATATCTTTGTTCGAGATATCGAGTTGTAATATTGAGTTGTAAGTAAATAAAAGTGTGATGATCATCATTATTAGAGCATTGCCCCAGTGAGGAAAGGATGATGGAGACTATGATTCCCCCACAAGTCGGGATGAGACTCCGGACTTTATGTAAAATAAAAGAGGCCAAAGAATCCCAAATAAAAAAAGAGGCCAAAGAAGCCCACCAAAAAGAAATAAAAAATAAAAAAATAAAAAAGAAGAAAATAAAAATATGAGAGAAAAAGAGAGAAGGGGGAATGTTACTATCCTTTTACCACACTTGTGCTTCAGAGTAGCACCACGTTCTTCATAGAGAGAGCCTCTTATGCTTTCACTTTCATATACTAGTGGGAATTTTCATTATAGAACTTGGCTTGTATATTCCGATGATGGGCTTCCTCAAACGCCCGAGGTCTTCATGAGCAAGCAAGTTGGATGCACACCCACTTAGTTTCCAGTTTGAGCTTTCATACACTTATAGCTCTTAGTGCATCCATTGCATGGCAATCCCTACTCCTCGCATTGACATCAATTGATGGGCATCTCCATAGAACGTTGATTAGCTGTGTCGATGTGAGACTTTCTCCGTTTTTGTCTTCTCCACATAAACCTCCACCATCATATTCTATACCACCATAGTGCTATGTCCATGGCTTGCGCTCATGTATTGCGTAAGAGTTGAAAAAGCTGAAGTGCGTTAAAAAGCATGAACCAATTGCTCCACTCGTCATCGGGATTGTGCATGATGGGAGTATTTTGTGTGATGAAGATGGAGCATAGCCAGACTATATGATTTTGTAGGGATGAGCTTTCTTTGGCTGTGTTATTTCGATTAGACATAATTGCTTGGTTGGTATGCTTGAAGTATTATTGTTTTTATGTCAAATGATAGACTATTGCTTTGAATCACCTGTGTCTTGATATTCATGCCATGATTAGACGCATGATCAAGATTATGCTAGGTAGCATTCCACATCAAAAATTATCTTTTTTATCATTTACCTACTCGAGGACGAGCAGGAATTAAGCTTGGGGATGCTGATACGTCTCGGTCGTATCTATAATTTTTGATTGTTCCATGCAAATATTCTTCAACTTTCATATACTTTTGGCAACTTTTTATAATATTTTTGAGACTAACATATTGATCTAGTGCCTAGTACCAGTTCCTATCTGAATATTTGGAATTTTCTGGAGGAAGAATCAACGCGAAACGGTGTCCTGGGTGGCCATGAGACAGCCCTCCCCCCCGGGCGTGCACTAGGCTCTCATGGGCCACATGTAAGGCGGTTAACGCTCTACTTTTGCCGCAAGAAAGCTAATTTTACGAGAAAAATCTGGGCAAAAGATTCACCCCAATCGGAGTTACGGATCTCCAGATATAAAGGAAACGGTGAAGGGGTAGAATCCCAGAACGCAGAAACAGAGAGATAGATCCAATCTCGGAGGGGCTCTCACCCCTCCCAAGCCATGGGAGCCAAGGACCAGAGGAGAAACCCTTCTCCCATCTAGGGAGGAGGTCAAGGAAGAAGAAGAAGAAGGGGCCCTCTCTCCTCCTTGCTTCCGGTGGCGCTGGAGCGCTGCCGGGGGCCATCATCATCACCGCGATCTGCACCAACACCACCGTCATCTTCACCAACATCTCTATCACCTTCCCCCTTCTATATTCAGTGGTCCACTCTCCCGCATCCTGCTGTACCCTCTACTTGAACATGGTACTTTATGCTTCATATTATTTTCCAATGATGTGTTGCCATCCTATGATGTCTGAGTAGATTTTCGTTGTCCTATCGGTGATTGATGAATTGCTATGATTGGTTTGAGTTGCATGTTTTATTATTGGTGCTGTCCTATGGTGCCCTCCGTGTCGCGCAAGCATGAGGGATTCTCGCTATTGGGTGTTGCAATGCGTTCATGATTCGCTTATAGTGGGTTGCGTGAGTGACTGAAACACAAACCCGAGTAAGTAGGTTGTTTGCATATGGGATAAAGGGGACTTGATACTTTAATGCTATGGTTGGGTTTTACCTTAATGAATCTTTAGTTGTTGCGGATGCTTGCTAGAGTTCCAATCATAAGTGCATATGAACCAAGAAGAGAAAGTATGTTAGCTTATGCCTCTCCCTCAAATATAATTGCCATAGTGATTACCAGTCTAGTAACATAGTTAATTGCTTATGGACAATTCCACAACTCCTACCACCAGTTATCCATACTCGCTATATTTACTTTATTGCATCTTTATCTAAACAGTCCCTAGTTTATATTTACGTGCTCCTTATTATCTTGCAAACCTATCCAACAACACCTACAAAGTACTTCTAGTTTCATACTTGTTCTAGGCAAAGCGAATGTCATGCGTGCGTAGAGTCATATCAGTGGCCGATAGGATTTGAGAGTGTATTTGTTCTACCTTTAGCTCCTCGTTGGGTTCGACACTCTCACTTATCGAAAGAGGCTAACTATCCCGTATACTTGCGGGTTATTAGCGACCTACTGTGACAAACACGTATCATCATGGAAATGTATTTTTTTTGTAGTGATGCCTAGATATTCTCATAACTATGCACTTTTCAATCAATTGCTCGAGAACAATTTGTTCACCCACTGTAATACTTATGCTATCTTGGGAGAAGCCACTAGTGAAACCTATGGCCCCCGGGTCTATCTTTTATCATATAAGTTTCCAATCTACTTTATTTTGCAATCTTTACTTTCCAATCTATATCATAAAAATACCAAAAATATTTATCTTATCTTATTATATCTATCAGATCTCACTTTCGCAAGTTACCATGAAGGAATTGACAACCCCTTTATCGCGTTGGTTGCGAGGTTCTTGTTTGCTTGTGTTGGTACGAGGGACTTGCGTGGAGCCTCCTACTGGATTGATTCCTTGGTTCTCAAAAACTGAGGGAAATACTTACGTTACTTTGCTGCATCACCCTTTCCTCTTCAAGGGAAAACCAATGCAGTGCTCAAGAGGTAGCAGGCTGTGGCCCATCTAGCCAAGGCTTATATTTTATATTCACCACATGACCAGCCTAGCTATTTTTTCTTTGTGAAAATGTGCCCAGTTTATTTTTTCTGAAGAATACCAAATCCAAGCCTGGGAGGTCGACCATGGAAGCCATTTTCTTGGTACGACAACTTATGGAGAGATATAGGGAGCATAAGAAGGACTTGCATATGGTGTTCATTGACTTGGAGAAGGCCTATGATAAGATACCGCGGAATGTCATGTGGTGGGCCTTGGAGAAACACAAAGTCCCATCAAAGTACATTACCCTCATCAAGGACATGTACAATAATGTTGTGACAAGTGTTCGAACAAGTGATGTCGACACCGATGACTTCCCGATTAAGATAGGACTGCATCAGGGGTCAGCTTTGAGCCCTTATCTTTTTGCATTAGTGATGGATGAGGTCACAAGGGGTATACAAGGAGATATCCCATGGTGTATGCTCTTTGCGGATGATGTGGTGCTAGTTGACGATAGTCGGACGGGGGTAAATAGGAAGTTAGAGTTATGGAGACAAACCTTGGAATCTAAAGGGTTTAGGCTTAGTAGAACTAAAACCGAGTACATGATGTGCGGTTTCAGTACTACTAGCTGTGAGGAGGAGGAGGTTAGCCTTGATGGCCAGGTGGTACCTCGGAAGGACACCTTTCGGTATTTGGGGTCAATGTTGCAGGAGGATGGGGGTATTGATGAAGATGTGAACCATCGAATCAAAGCCGGATGGATGAAGTGGCGCCAAGCTTCTGGCATTCTCTGTGACAAGAGAGTGCCACAAAAGCTAAAAGGCAAGTTCTACAGGACGACGGTTCGACCCGCAATGTTGTATGGCGCGGAGTGTTGGCCGACTAAAAGGCGACATGTTCAACAGTTAGGTGTGGCGGAGATGCGTATGTTGAGATGGATGTGTGGCCACACGAGGAAGGATCGAGTCCGGAATGATGATATACGAGATAGAGTTGGGGTAGCACCAATTGAGGAGAAGCTTGTCCAACATCGTTTGAGATGGTTTGGGCATATTCAGCGCAGGCCTCCAGAAGCTCCAGTGCATAGCGGACGGCTAAAGCGTGCGGAGAATGTCAAGAGAGGGCGGGGTCGACCGATTTTGACATGGGAGGAGTCCGTTAAGAGAGACCTGAAGGATTGGAGTATCGACAAAGAGCTAGCTATGGACAGGGGTGCGTGGAAGCTTGCTATCCATGTGCCAGAGCCATGAGTTGGTTGCGAGATCTTATGGGTTTCACCTCTAGCCTACCCCAACTTGTTTGGGACTAAAGGCTTTGTTGTTGTACCCAATCCAAGCCTACTTATTTTTCTACGCCCCGGTGGGCTGCAACTCTTTCAAGACGCGTGCAAATCTTGAAAGTAATATGAAATGGGCTGTAAATATAAAAAACATATGAAAAATTGGAATTACTTTATAATTTTTGAATTTTTCACATTTTTAGATTCCAATTTCACTCGGCTTTAACCTAATTTAAATATATCTTCAAAGTACTTTAAATCTGGCTCGACATTTCGGTATTAAAAATAGTTTGGAACCCACAGAAATATGTGAAATTTTGTTTAAATCTTTAACCCTGGCTCTGGCCAACAAAAAGAACGGACTGCAATAAATTGCATAAGAAGTTGCAATAAGCTATAAATTATTTAAAAAAATAGGGAATGGTCTGACTTGTGGGCCTATTAAGTTGACGCGTATGCAAGATTTTTTTACTTGTTATATACGTCAACAAACGATTCTAGGAGACATAACCTTTTGATGTCAATCCAACGGACGTTGTGTTTCTTCAATCTCTGATCTTCTTGCTCCAGCCGCCAAATCTAGCGTCGGCGAGACCGCCTGCTCCCGCCTCCCATGGCCAGCTGTGCTGCCGCGCAGGCCTCACCGCCCCCTACTACTCCCACCGTTGGACAGGCCATCCCTCTACTCACCCACATCCCTCCAGTGTTGTGGCTTCGCCACCTCTGGGTCATTCCCTTCCTGGGTCTTGTAGTCGTCCATCGCGCTAGTGTTCATGGCACGGCGTGGTCAATGTTGTCTACAAACGACAACATTGGAAGAGGGATGTACATGGAGAGGCTGACAGTTGGGACCCACATGGTCCATGGCCGCATGCAAGCAAGTACCTCCTTATTATGCCAACAAGAATGAATACTCACGCTGACAGCTCAGACCCACCAGCTATATCTTCGCATGCAAGGAAGTGCCTCCTTATTATGCACAAAAAAATGAATACTCCTGAAAGTGCAACTATCCATGGGTGGTTTTGGTAATTCCTAACAACAAATAGCTCATTGAGCTAATGCCATTTCAAGATAAATATTTCAGGAAAGCTCAATGATTGGCATGGCATGGATGAGAAAAGTCGATCCCTCAAAATGCTAAGGACAAAAGGATTGGCTCAAGCTAAAAGCACAAGACTCTACATTTTCTATTTTAGTGATCCAAGATCACATTGAGTCTATAGGAAAAGCCAATCCTATCAAGGAGGGATGAGGTGTTGCTTAATGGCTTTCTTGCTCAAAATGCTTAGTGATATGCTCCAAAGCCCTCAACTACTTTCTCATATCCACATATGACCTAAACCAAAAGTCCAACTTGGCCCCACCGATTCTTCCTATCCGGCGCCACTGAGTTCAGATGTCATAGCCACTGCCACAAACCATAGGCAAATCGGTCTCACCGATAGGGATCTCGGTCTCACTGAGATGGGATTGTAATCTCTCTATTTCCCTTCATAATGTTTCAGTCCAACCGAGATGAGCGATCGGTCCCACCAAGATTGCAATGCAAACTCTCCGATTCCCTTTCATAACATTTTGGTCTAACCGAGATGAGTGAATCGGTCCCACCGAGTTTGCCTGACCAACCCTCTGTGTGTCCATTACCAAAATCGGTCCCACCGAGTTTGTGTAATCGGTTTCACCGAGATTACGTTATGCCCTAACCCTAACCATATCGGCCCTACCGAGTTGCATGTCGGTCCCACCGAAAACCCTAACGATCACATTATTTGCTAAATCGGTCCGACCGAGTTTCACGATTCGGTCCCACTGAGATTGGCAAGTTGTGTGTAACGGTTAGATTTTGTGTGGAGGCTTGATACGTCTCCAACGTATCTATAATTTATGAAGCATTCATGCTATTTTATTATCTGTTTTGAATGATTATGGGCTTTATTATACACTTTTATATTAGTTTTGGGAATAACCTACTAACCGGAGTCCCAGCCCATATTGCTGTTTTATTGCCTGTTTCAGTATTTCGAAGAAAAGGAATATCAAACGTAGTCCAAACGGAATGAAACTCGGGAGCGTGATTTTTAGGAAGAATATGATCCGAGAGACTTGGAGTTCATGTCAGAAGAGCCTAGAGGAGGCCAGGAGATAGGAGGGCGCCCCCTACTGGGCGCGCCCCCTGTCTCCTGGGCCCCTCGAGCACCCCCCGACCAACTTCTTTCGCCTATGTAAGTCCACGTACCCTAAAAACATCGACAACGAAGATAGATCGGGAGTTCCGCCGCCGCAAGTAGCCACCAAAAACCTCTCGGGAGCCCGTTCCGGCACCCTGCCAGAGGGGGAACCCATCACCGGTCGCCATCTTCATCATCCCGGCGCTATCCATGACGAGGAGGGAGTAGTTCACCCTTGGGGCTGAGGGTATGTACCAGTAGCTATGTGTTTGATCTCTCTCTCTCTCGTGTTCTCTCTATGGCACGATCTTGATGTATCGCGAGCTTTGCTATTATAGTTGGATCTTATGATGTTTCTCCCCCCTCTACTCTCTTGTGATGAATTGAGTTTTCCCCTTGAAGTTATCTTATCGGATTGAGTCTTTAAGGATTTGAGAACACTTGATGTATGTCTTGTCGTGCTTATCTGTGGTGACAATGGGATATTCACGTGATCAACTCGATGTATGTTTTGGTGATCAACTTGTGGGTTCCGTGACCTTGGGAATCTATGCATAGGGGTTGGCACACGTTTTCGTCTTGACTCTCCAGTAGAAACTTTGGGGCATTCTTTGAAGTACTTTGTGTTGGTTGAATAGATGAATTTGATATTGTGTGATACATATCGTATAATCATGCCCACGGATACTTGAGGTGACAATGGAGTATCTAGGTGACATTAGGGTTTTGGTTGATTTGTGTCTTAAGGTGTTATTCTAGTATGAACTCTATGATAGATTGAGCGGAAAGAATAGCTTCATGTTATTTTACTATGAACTCTTGAATATATAGAACAAAAAGGATAACTTTGAGGTGGTTTCGTACCCTACCATAATCTCTTCGTTTGTTCTCCGCTATTAGTGGCTTTGGAGTGACTCTTTGTGCATGTTGAGGGATTGTTATATGATCTATCTATATTATTATTGTTGAGAGAACTTGCACTAGTGAAAGTATGAACCCTATGCCTTGTTTCCTACCATTGCAATACCGTTTACGCTCACTTTTATCGCTTGCTACCTTGCTGTTTTTATAATTTCAGATTACAAATACCGTTATCTGCTATCCATATTGCACTTGTATCACCATCTCTTCGCCGAACTAGTGCACCTATATAATTTACCATTGTATTGGGTGTGTTGGGGACACAAGAGACTCTTTGTTATTTGGTTGCAGGGTGGTTTGAGAGAGACCATCTTCATCCTATGCCTCCCACGGATTGATAAACCTTAGGTCATCCACTTGAGGGAAATTTGCTACTGTCCTACAAACCTGTGCACTTGCAGGCCCAACAACGTCTACAAGAAGAAGGTTGTGCAGTAGACATCAAGCTCTTTTCTGGCGCCGTTGCCGGGGAGGTGAGTGCTTGAAGGTATATCTTTAGATCTTGCAATCGAGTCTTTTAATTTCTTGTTTTATCACTAGTTTAGTTTATAAAAAAAAACTACAAACAAATGGAATTGAGTTTGTCTCATACGATTCATCTTTTTAATATCTTTCGTGAGTATGATGAAAAGGAAAATTATGCTCAGGTGCTAGAAGAAGAATTACATAGAATGATTGGCATGAAATATGTGAATGATGAGCATGATTGCAATGTTGTTAGTATGAATTCCTTGAATATCCATGATGCTAATGATATGCAAAGCAACAAGCTTGGGGATGCTATGTTTGATGAAAATGATATTTTTTGTCCCCCAAGTTTTGATGAGCAAATTTATTATGATGAAAGCATGCCTGCTATTTATGATGATTATATTGATGAAAGTAGGTTTGGAAGATGTCAACTTTAGGAAGTAGTGATCCCACTATTTTGGAGGATGTTGAACCTTATTGTGATGAACATGAAAGTGGATTTGGACGAGTGTCAACTTTATTTAGTGACGATTCCACTATTTCGGAAGAGGTTCCAATTGATTATGAGAACACAGTTGCTATCTATGATGATTATTGTGATGACTTGTATGCTATTAGGAATAATGATAACCATGAAACTTGTCATCATGATTTTAGTTTTCAATTGGATTATGCCACACATGATAATTATTTTGTTGAGTTTGCTCCCACTACTATTCATGAGAAGAATTTTTCTTATGTGGAGAATAGTAAATTTTCTATGCTTGTAGATCATGAAAAGAATGCTTTAGGTGCTAGTTATATTGTTGAATTCATTCATGATGCTACTGAAAATTATTATGAGGGAGGAACATATGCTTGTAGGAATTGCAATAATGTCAAGTTTCCTCTCCATGTGTTGAAAATCTTGAAGCTATGCTTGTTTTACCTTCCTATGCTAGTTGATTATTGTTACCATAAGTTGTTTTCTCACAAAATCCCTATGCATAGGAAGTGGGTTAGGCTTAAATGTGCTAGTCATATGCTTCATGATGCTCATGTTATGTTTCAATTCTTATCTTTTATGTGAGCATCATTGAAATCATCATGCCTAGCTAGGGGCTTTAAAAGATAGCGCTTGTTGGGAGGCAACCCAATTTATTTTTGTTCCTTGATTTTTGTTCCTGTTTAGTAATAAATAATTCATCTAGCCTCTGGTTATATGTTCTTTTATGTTTTAATTAGTGTTTGTGACAAGTAGAACCTTTGGGAAGACTTCGGTGAAGTTTATGTGATCTTGCTGTAAAAACAGAAACTTTTGCGCTCACGAGATTAGCTGCCATTGTTTACTGGAGAGTGCTTTTAGGTCGATTCTTTTTGCAGATGATTAATAGATAAATTCCTCAGGTCCAACAATTTATTTCAGAATTTTTTGAGTTCCATAAGTATACGTTTGATACAGATTACTATAGACTATTCTGTTTTTGACCGATTCTGTTTTCTATGTGTTGTTTGCTTATTTTGATGAATCTATGAGTAGAGAAGTTAGAATACAGTAGATATTACACCAATATGAATTTATAATGAGTTCATTACAGTACCTAACACTACAAAAAAATACGCTTCCGTGATGATACGTGTTTGTCACAATAGGTTGTGTTTTTTGTCATGCATGTACATCCATGACGATTTTATGACAGAATCAAGATAGTCATACCTGTGCTGTCGTAGAAGTGTTCCATGACATTACCAAAATTATTATCACGGAAGTGTCCACTTCCATGACAATAAATCGCGTGTCACAGAAGTGCTTTTGTCAAGGGTGACCGACACGTGGCATCCACCGTAACGGAACGCCGTTAAGCTATCGGGTCCGGTATTGGATCCGATAACCCGTTGACAGCCCGGACCAATGGGGATTTTCCACGTGTAAAATCATCATTGGCCGCAGGAAACATGTGTTGCCTCACCGTTGGGACAGATGTCATCCACTCATTGGACATGAGGCGCCTATGATAGGTCGACACGTGGCACGGCCCAACAGTGGCCCATTCCGGTGAAAAAGGCCAGCCCAGTAAAAATTAGCAGGCCGGCCCATATAAGTCCTACTTGTGTCAGGTCCATTTAAGCCCACGACCCATACGAGATGTGCCAATTCGGCCCGTCAACGACCCTTAAAGATTTGACACCATTGCAGCCCATCGTCAGTTCGAGCCCGTTAACGGCCCGCTATATATTTGGGCTCAATATCGGCCCGATGAGATTTCGGCCTGTTAACGGCCCATTTAATGGATGGGCCAATTTTAAGGGTGTACATATTTCGGCCTTTTAGCGACCCATTTAAATGTTGGGCTAATTTCCGGCCTGGTGTGTCTTTCAGCCTGTTGACGGCCCATAAATCTGATGGGCCATTTGTAGTCGGACCTGAGTTTCGGCCTTTTACCGGCCTGTTAGGCCAATTTCTTGCCCGGTGTCACTTTCAGCCTGTTGACGGCCCATAAATCAGTTGGGCCATTTGTAGTCAGACCTGAGTTTTGGCCTTTTAGCGACCCATTTAAGTGTTGGGCCAATTCCCGGCCCTGTATGCCTTTTGGCCTATTAACGGACCATAAATGAGTTGGCCCATTTGTAGTCGGACCTTAGTTTTGGCCTTTTAACGGCCCATGCCCTTCATGGTCCAATACCAGTCCGGTTTCTCTTTTGGCCTGCTAAAGGCCCACAACACAGTTGGGCCATTTACAATACGACCTGACTTTCGGCCTCTTAGCGGCCCATGCTCTCACGGTCCAGTACAAGCCTGCTGTCTCTTTCGGCTTGCTAAAGGCCTATAGTATAGTTGGGTCATATGTAGCCCAAACTTAGTAACGGCCTGTGAAATAAATTGGGGCCACCTGTTGCCCGCTTCGATGTCGGCATGTTAACGACTCGAGAGGTAAGAGGGCCGACCATTAACTTTCGGCCTAGTAACGGCCCATTAACTTAATGGGCCCACTAAAGTTCGTACATGTCTTTAGGCCAAATTAGATAATTTGAGCCCATTACGACGAGCAGTTATGCACAGGACCAAAACCAATCAAGCAAAGGTATGACATACAGGGAATAACGTTGCACATCCAGCATATATTATAGGAAATTACATCCACTAGGCAATCAAAGATTGATGCGAGTGCAAATAAATGAGCAGAACCTAACCATCTACAACATCACAATCTGCAACCTCAGCACAGATGACGCCCATAAGCATGTGGGCAAGTTCTTGCTGCTTTGCTACACTGTCTCTGAAAACATTGATCAGTTGTTGTGTCGCACGACTCTGCACCTTTGATTCATCCACCATTTCCATCATTGCTTCAGCCATTAATTGGTTCAAAAACATACATTTATTCCGTTGCATTCGAGATAGAGGATACTGAACAGATTCAGATGGCGATTTTGGCAGGCTTGTATTATTGATAGTGGAGAGTGTCTCGACCACTGCATCATAACATAAATTAGGATGGGAACCAAACAGATTAATCATGAGTTATTGCCATATTACCTGGCCTAGATTTACTGGAAAGAAACAATGGGGTTGCCTTGCTGTTTTCAGAGTTTGTCTTCTTATCTTCATCAGTCTACACAAAATTAACACACTAGCATTGCTATCATTGGCCAAGTCAGATAATAGGAAAGCAACATTGACATAATGAACGTTTGGGCAACTAGCCTACACCAAATTAACACAATATGGCACAGCTATCATCAGCCAGTTAAGGTAGTATGAAAGCAACATTGACACAATGAATGAATGGGCAACCAGAGAAGCACTACACTTCAGTAATGCGCGTGATATGAGATAGTACATTCTTGCAGCTCAGTATGCAAAACTACCAGGCAGTTTTCCTCACAAAAATCAACATTGGCGCATTTAACATTTTGCTACAACTAATTTTAGATCAGATAAAGGTTAGATTCATGCCGATTAACAAAATACATGTTGATGCAAAAATATAGTGATATACAACAGGTACTTACATCAACATTGGAGCACAGAGAATTCCCGCAAGATATTTTCCTCGAATACGATCCCAATGGAGGAAGTCTTCTATCGTTTAACCTTATTTTCTAAAAGAGAAATGGGTAAGAAACATGTAGAAAATATGATCAGAATGCTATAAAATTTCATGATGTGAGGATACGCACATGCTTCTTAGAATGGAGTTGACATTCTTTTGCTGGACTGGAGCGGACTAGTTCTTTGGCCAGTGGAATCTGCTTATTATCACTGGGAGTTGGGTTTCTCTGTGCTGGAGCAGTATCTATGAAAAATGGAGTTGGTTTATTATCTCCTGGCGTTTGGATCTTTTGCAAAGATCTGGTTTGTAACCCTTCATATTCTAACATAGCCGTCTTCCCCTTGCATGCCTTATATAGAAGAATGGTGATTCAGTTATAAAACATGCTACAGCAGAGATGGAATAGGTGCTGAAGAATAGAAAGGCATGACATATTGACATGTATTCCCTCCATCCGGAAATAAATGGATGGGTATAGGCGTATTTTAGTTCTAGATACATCCAGTTTTATCCATTTCTGCGACATTTAATCCGGACGGAGGGAGTATGGTGTAAGAGCTAGGGATACGACACGACAACATAGTAAACACTGAAAACCCACTGCAGAACCAAAGTATTCAAACCCACTGATATGAGATAGTACACTCATGCATCTCAGGATGCAAAACTACCAGGCAGTTTTCCTTACAAAAATCAACATTGTGGCCTTTAATCATACATTTTGCTACAACTAAACTTAGATCAGATAAAGGTTGGATTCACGCCGATTAACAAAATACATGCTGATGTAAAAATATAGTGATATACAACAGGTACTTACATCTACATTGGAGCACAGAGAATTCCTGCAAGAATCTTTCCTCATAAACAATACCATCGCAGAAATTCTTCTATCTGTTAAGCTTATTTTCTAAAAGAGAGATGGGTAAGAAACATGTAGAAAATATGATCAACATGCTATAAAATTTCATGATGCAAGGATACGCACACTCTTCTTAGAATTGATTTAACATATTTTTGCTGGACTGGAGCGGACTAGTTCTTTGGCCACTGGAATCTTCTTATTATCAGTAGGAGTTGGGTTTCTCTATGCTGGAGCAGTATCTATAAAAACTGGAGTTGGTTTATTATCTCCTGGCGTTTGGATCTTTTGCAAAGGCCTTGTTTGTAACCCTTCAGATTATAACATAGTCGTCTTCCCCTTGCATGCCTTGTAAAGAAGAATAGTGCTTTAATTATAAAACATGCGATAGCAGAGAGATGGAATAGGTACTGAAGAATAGAAAGGCATGACATATTGACATGTATTCCCTCCATCCGGAAAAAATGGATGGGTCTAGGCGTATTTCAGTTCTAGATACATCCTTTTTTATCCATTTCAGCAACATGTAATCCGGACGGAGGTAGTATGGTGTAAGAGATAGGGATACGACAGGACAACACAGCAAAAAAGCACTAGTTGAATGTAAAGCTATATGCTAGCAAAATACGTACAGAAATAACTAAGGCAACATACACTTGTATGATTGGAAAAATAAGATGGCATTGCATCAGAGCACTAGAACAGCACTTCAATGTAAAAAAACATGGTATGGCAGACAGATGAAGTACATACCGATGAATAGCAATGCATAAGATATTCAGAAGCATGATGTCCAAATTAAGCAGATGGCATTGCGATAGAGTAGAATGACAGTACTTGAATTTGAAAACATGTTATCATGAATGGAATAGGTACTGAAAAACAGGAAGGCATGACATATTTACATGCATGATCAGCATGCTAAGCACATGGCATTGCAACAAAGTAGATACACTCCAGGACATTATATGCATGTTGTACCCATATCACAGGCCAAGTTAGAGCAAGGACCTTGTGGGGTTAAGAGGATTCATCATCTTTCTGCAAGTCTTCTGAAGAACTGCCTTTACATGTTCCATCATATTGGGTATCATTGACATCAAGTTTATTGGCCTTTACATTGCTCCGTGAGGTTCTTGTGTATATATCAGTGTGTGCAATTATATCTGACATGCATGGAAGACAACTAGTAGTTAGATTTATGTAATGAGTGCCTGTAGGAGACGACATAAACAGTAGGGCTGGGGTTAACTAGCAGCAACAGGTCTCGTAAACTAAAGAGAGAACATAGATGAAAGCTACAGAATATGTATTGTTTGTACTCGAGATTAACTAGATGGCACACAAAAGTATTAAAGAACAACATAGGTAATACTAGAAGTGGTATAATACTATAATCACCCGCCTGTGGGATAGCATTGGCTGATGGATGATAACTATGGAACAACAATACCTAAAGAACAAGTATCTTAGCTGAACTATGGAACAACGTGAACTCCTGAACAAGACCCGTAAGAGATCGGCATGAATATACAGTGAAATGTGATGATCTATTTTCCATGCTTAGCTGAATAACAATGCCATAAATGTGCACACAAGTAAGATGAGGGTACAACCTATATGGCTGCCATCCATAGGAGTGAGCATCACGTGCTAACTTGTCGATGGCCCTGCAGTTGTTGTGGCTGTCCATGTCAGGCACACGCATTCGATGCAGGGAACTGTTGAGTGGGGACTATAGCTCCCTTATGGTGTATGCTTCCCTTGTTGGAGCAGCTGTGGTGAGTCAGAAGACGGTGTGTCTGAAGATGCAGATAACACATAAGAACGACATATCTCTTTGATCTGAAGAAATACACTAAGAGATCAATAGCAAGGTACGAGAGTGGTCACACGTCTGTTGACTGAAGACTAAATTGGGGTCACACGATTTTATTTTATTTTGGTACTGTCCGATCTATGCCGGATGGCTTGATGGCCGTCTTGTGCCTCCCGGCTGACACTGTTCGGAATCTTCCCCGAAGAGCCAGCGGCCAACGGTAGAGCAGCCTGCCTCCGCTGTCCGTGGCCCCGGCCAAAACCCCGCTCCCCGCCCCACCGCACTGCCGTGGTTGCGCCGCCCCCGGGCCAATCCACAAAGACTCCCCGTCATCCAGATCCGGCGGCGGCAGTACCTTCAACCCACGCAACTCTAAAAGATAGCCATCTAAGCACTGCTTCCGTGGCGAACTTGCGGCCCCGCACCCTTACGTTAGACACCAGCCAACCGACAGCCTAGGAGCTCCGCGGCCTCGAGGGGTGCTGCTTCCCATTGGGAATCGATTGGCCCAGAATAAAAATTCAGACAACTGACGCCTAAATAAAGTGATTTGAGATGAGGGTGCGGCCTATCTAGCGGCATGGTGAAGTAGGCAGGTCCATGCTACGTCTTGAGCTTGCGTTTGTTTTCCCCGAAGAGGAGAGGGTGATGCAGCAAGTGTAGCGTAAGTATTTCCCTCAGTTTTGAGAACCAAGGTATCAATCCAGTAGGAGGCTCCTCAAAAGTCCCACGCACCTACACAGACAAACTGAGAACTCGCAACCAACGCGATAAAGGGGTTGTCAATCCCTTCACGACCACTTGCAAAAGTGAGATCTAATAGAGATAGTATGATAAGATAAATATATTTTTGGTATTTTATAATATAGATGCAAAAAGTAAAGATGCAAATAAAAGTAGATTGGAAGCAAATATGATAGGAGATAGACCTGGGGGCCATAGGTTTCACTAGAGGCTTCTCTCGAGATAGCATAAGTATTACGGTGGGTGAACAAATTACTATCGAGCAATTGATAGAAAAGCGAATAATTATGAGATTATCTAGGCATGATCATGTATATAGGCATCACGTCCTAACAAGTAGACCGACTCCTGCCTGCATCTACTACTATTACTCCACACATCGACCGACTCCTGCCTGCATCTAGAGTATTAAGTTCATAAGAACAGACTAAAGCCTTAAGCAAGATGAAATGATGTAGAGGGATAAACTCATGCAATATGATATAAACCCCATCTTTTTATCCTCGATGGCAACAATACAATACGTGTCTTGCAACCCTTTCTGTCACTGGGTAAGAACACCGCAAGATTGAACCCAAAGCTAAGCACTTCTCCCATGGCAAGAAAGATCAATCTAGTAGGCCAAACCAAACTGATAATTCGAAGAGACTTGTAAAGATAACTCCATCATATAAAAGAATTCAGAGAAGATTCAATTATTATCCATAGATAAACTTGATCATAACCGACAATTCATCGGATCTCGACAAACACACCGCAAAAAGAGATTACATCGAATAGATCTCCACAAGAGAGGGGGAGAACATTGTATTGAGATCGAAAAAGAGAGAAGAAGCCATCTAGCTAATAACTATGGACCCGTAGGTCTGTGGTAAACTACTCACAACTCATCGGAAGGGCTATGGTGTTGATGTAGAAGCCCTCCATGGTCGATTCCCCCTCCGGCAGAACACCGGCAAAGGCTCCAACATGGGATCTCGCGGATACAGAAGGTTATGGCGGTGGAAATTGTGTTTCGGGTGCTCCCTGGATGTTTTCGGGGTACGTAGGTATATATAGGAGGAAGAAGTACGTCGGTGGCCGCCCGAGGGGCCCACGAGACAGGGGGCGCGCCCTACAGGGGGAGGCGCCCTCCTATCTCGTGGCCGCCTTGGCTGCTTCTTGGCTTGCACTCCAAGTCCACTAGATCATGTTTGTTCCAAAAATCACGCTCCCGAAGGTTTCATTCCGTTTGGACTCCGTTTGATATTCATTTTCTTCGAAATACTGAAATAGGCAAAAAAACAGCAATACGGACTGGGCCTCCGGTTAGTAGGTTAGTCCCAAAAATGATATAAATGTGTAAAATAAAGCCCATAGACATCCAAAAGGGGTAATATAATAGCATGGAACAATCAAAAATTATAGATACGTTGGAGACGTATCAAGCATCCCCAAGCTTAATTCCTGCTCGTCCTCGAGTAGGTAAATGATAAAACAGGAATTTCTGATGTGGAATGCTACCTAGCATAATTCTCAATGTAATTTTCTTTATTGTGGCATGAATGTTCAGATCCAAATGATTCAAAATAAAAGCTTATAAAACATAAAAATAATAATGCTTCAAAGCATACTAACAAATAATCATGTGTTGGGGAACGTTGCAGAAAATAAAAAAATTCTACGCTTCACCAAGATCAATCTATGGAGTTCATCTAGCAACAAGAGAGAGGAGTGCATCTACACACCCTTGTAGATCGAGAGTGGAAGCGTTCAAGAGAACGGGGTTGAGGGAGTCGTACTCGTCGCGATCCAAATCACCGATGATCCTAGTGATGAACGGACTGCACCTCCGTGTTCAACACACGTATAGTTGGGGAAGACGTCTCCTCCTTCTTGATCCAGAGATGTTGAAGGAGAGGTTGATGCAGATCCAGAAGCACGACGGCGTGGTGGTGGAAGCAGCGGCGATCTCGGCAGGGCTTCGCCAAGCTCAGTGAGAGGGAGAGGTGGTACGGGGGGAGTGGGAGGCTCCAGGGACTAGGGTGAGGCTGCCCTCCCTCCCCCCTCTTTATATAGGGGGCCTAGGGGGTACGCCGGCCCTGGAGATCCAATCTCCAAGGGGGGCGGCGGCCTAAGGGGGGACTTGCACCCCAAGTCAAGTGGGATGCCCCCCACCCCAAGGATTTCCAACCCTAGGCGCAGGGGAGGCCCAAGGGGGGGCGCACCAGCCCACCAGGGGTTGGTTCTCTTCCCCTTTCAGCCGACGTGGCCCTCCGAGATAGGTGGCCCCACCCGGTGGACCCCCGGGACCCTTCCGGTGGTCCCGGTACAATACCGGTGACCCCCGAAACTTTCCTGGTGGCCGAAACTGGACTTCCTATATAGAATTCTTTACCTCCGGACCATTCCGGAACTCCTTGTGACGTCCGGGATCTCATCCTGGACTTCGAACAACTTTCGGGTTTCCGCATATTAATATCTCTACAACCCTAGCGTCACCGAACCTTAAGTGTGTAGACCCTACGGGTTCGGGAATCACGCAGACATGACCGAGACAGCTCTCCGGCTAATAACCAACAGCGGGATCTGGATACCCATGTTGTCTCCCACATGTTCCACAATGATCTCATCGGATAAACCACGATGTCGAGGATTCGAGTAACCCCGTGTACAATTCTCTTTGTCAATCGGTACGTTACTTGCCCGAGATTCGATCGTCGGTATCCCAATACCTCGTTCAATCTCGTTACCGGCAAGTCACTTTACTCGTACCGTAATGCTTGATCCCATGACCAAACACTTGGTCACATTGAGCTCATTATGATGATGCATTACCGAGTGGGCCCAGAGATACCTCTCCGTCATACGGAGTGACAAATCCCAGTCTCGATCTATGTCAACCCAACAGATACTTTCGGGGATACCTGTAGTATACCTTTATAGTCACCCAGTTACGTTGTGACGTTCGGTACACCCAAAGCACTCCTACAGTATCCGGGAGTTACACGATCTCATGGTCTAAGGAAAAGATACTTGACATTGGAAAAGCTCTAGCAAACGAACTACACGATCTTGTGCTATGCTTAGGATTGGGTCTTGTCCATCACATCATTCTCCTAATGATGTGATCCCGTTATCAACGACATCCAATGTCCATAGTCAGGAAACCATGACTATCTGTTGATCAACGAGCTAGTCAACTAGAGGCTTACCAGGGACTTGTTGTGGTCTATTCATTCACACATGTATTACAATTTCCGGATAACACAATTATAGCATGAATAATAGACAATTATCATGAACAAGAAAATACAATAATAATCATTTTATTATTGCCTCTAGGGCATATTTCCAATAGTCTCCCTCTTGCACTAGAGTCAGTAATCTAGGTACATTGTGATGAATCGAACACCCATAGAGTTCTGGTGTTGACCATGTTTTGCTCGTAGAAGGGGTTTAGTCAACGGATCTGCGACATTCAGATCCGTATGCACTTTGCAAATATCTATGTCTCCATCTTGAAAATTTTCACGAATGGAGTTGAAGTGACACTTGATGTGCCTGGTCTTCTTGTGAAACCTGGGCTCCTTCGCAAGGGCAATAGCTCCAGTGTTTTCACAGAAGAGGGTGATTGGCCCCGATGCATTGGGTATGACTCCTAGGTCGGTGATGAACTCCTTCATACAGATTGCTTCATGCGCTGCCTTCGAGGCTGCCATGTACTCCGCTTCACATGTAGATCCCGCCACGACGCTCTGCTTGCAACTGCACCAGCTTACTGCCCCTCCATTCAAAATATACACTCATCCGGTTTGAGACTTAGAGTCATCCAGATCTGTGTTGAAGCTAGCATTGACGTAACCCTTAACGACGAGCCCTTCGTCACCTCCATAAATGAGAAACATATCCTTAGTCCTTTTCAGGTACTTCAGGATATTCTTGACCATTGTCCAGTGTTCCATGCCGGGATTACTTTGGTACCTTCCTACCAAACTTACGGCAAGGTTTACATCAGGTCTGGTACACAGCATGGCATACATGATAGACCCTATGACCGAGGCATAGGGGACGACACTCATCTTTTCTCTATCTTCTGTCATGGTTGGACATTGAGCCGAGCTCAATTTCACACCTTGCAACACAGGCAAGAACCCCTTCTTGGACTGATCCATATTGAACTTCTTCAATATCTTATCAAGGTATGTGCTTTGTGAAAGACCTATGAGGCGTCTCGATCTATCTCTACAGATCTTGATGCCTAATATGTAAGCAGCTTCTCCAAGGTCCTTCATTGAAAAACACTTATTCAAGTAGGCCTTAATGCTGTCCAAAAGTTCTATATAAATTCGCATCAAAAGTATGTCATCCACATATAATATGAGAAATGCTACAGAGCTCCCACTCACTTTCTTGTAAACACAGGCTTCTCCATAAGTCTGCATAAACCCAAACGCTTTGATTATCTCATCAAAGCGAATGTTCCAACTCCGAGATGCTTGCACCAGCCCATAAATGGATCGCTGGAGCTTGCATACCTTGTTAGCATTCTCAGGATCGACAAAACCTTCTGGCTGCATCATATATAGTTCTTCCTTAAGATAGCGTTAAGGAATGCCGTTTTGACGTCCATTTGCCATATCTCATAATCATAGTATGCGGCAATTGCTAACATGATTCGGACGGACTTTAGCTTCGCTACGGGAGAGAAAGTCTCATCATAGTCAACCCCTTGAATTTGCCGATAACCCTTAGCGACAAGTCGAGCTTTATAGATGGTAACATTACCATCCGCGTCCGTCTTCTTCTTAGAGATCCATTTATTTTCTATCGCTCGCCGATCATCGGGCAAGTCTGTCAAAGTCATACTTTGTTTTCATACATGGATCCTATCTCGGATTGCATGGCTTCAAGCCATTTGTTGGAATCTGGGCCCGCCATCGCTTCTTCATAGTTCGAAGGTTCACCGTTGTCTAACAACATGATTTCCAGGACAGGGTTGCCGTACCACTCTGTTGTGGAACGTGTCCTTGTGGACCTACAAAGTTCAATAGCAACTTGATCCAAAGTACCTTGATCATCATCATTAATTTCCTCTCCAGTCGGTGTAGGCACCACAGGAACATTTTCCTGAGCTGCACTACTTTCCGGTTCAAGAGGTAGTACTTCATCGAGTTCTACTTTCCTCCCACTTACTTCTTTCGAGAGAAACTCTTTCTCCAGAAAGGACCCGTTCTTGGCAACAAAGATCTTGCCTTCGGATCTAAGGTAGAATGGTATACCCAATGGTTTCCTTAGGGTATCCTATGAAGAAGCATTTTTTTGACTTGGGTTCGAGCTTTTCAGGTTGAAGTTTCTTGACATAAGCATCGCATCCCCAAACTTTTAGAAACGACAGCTTAGGTTTCTTCCCAAACCATAATTCATATGGTGTCGTCTCAACGGATTTAGACGGTGCCCTATTTAAAGTGAATGTAGCTATCTCTAGAGCGTATCCCCAAAATGATAACGGTAAATCGGTGAGTAACATCATAGATCGCACCATATCCAATAGAGTGCAATTACGACATTCGGACACACCGTTACGCTGAGGTGTTCCAGGCGGCGTGAGTTGTGAAAGAATTCCACATTTCCTTAAGTGTGTACCGAATTCGTGACTTAAATATTCTCCTCCACGATCTGATAGTAAGAACTTTATTTTTCGGTCACATTGATTCTCTACCTCATTCTGAAATTCCTTGAACTTTTCAAAGGTCTCAGACTTGTGTTTCTTCAAGTAGACATACCCATATCTACTTAAGTCATCAGTGAGGGTGAGAACATAACGATAGCCTCTGCGAGCCTCAACACTCATTGGACCGCACACATTAGTATGTAGGATTTCCAATAAGTTGGTTGCTCGCTCCATTGTTCCGGAGAACGGAGTCTTGGTCATTTTGCCCATGAGGCATGGTTCGCATGTGTCAAATGATTCATAATCGAGAGACTCTAAAAGTCCATCAGCATGGAGCTTCTTCATGCGCTTTGCACCAATGTGACCAAGGCGGCAGTGCCACAAGTATGTGAGACTATCGTTATCAACCTTACATCTTTTGGTATTCACACTATGAATATGTGTAAGATCACGTTCGAGATTCATCAAGAATAAACCATTGACCAGTGGGGCATGACCATAAAACATATCTCTCATATAAATAGAACAACCATTATTCTCGGATTTAAATGAGTAGCCATCTCGTATTAAACAAGATCCAGATACAATGTTCATGCTCAAAGCTGGCACTAAATAACAATTATTGAGGTTTAAAACTAATCCCGTAGGTAAATGTAGGGGTAGCGTGCCGACGGTGATCACATCGACCTTGGAACAATTCCCGACACGCATCGTCACGTCGTCCTTCGCCAGTCTCCGCTTATTCCACAGCTCCTGCGTTGAGTTACAAATATGAGCAACCGCACCAGTATCAAATACCCAGGAGCTACTACGAGTATTGGTAAGGTACACATCAATTACATGTATATCACATATACCTTTAGTGTTGCCAGCCTTCTTGTCCGCTAAGTATTTGGGGGCAGTTCCGCTTCCAGTGTCCCTTTCCCTTGCAATAAAAGCACTCAGTCTCTGGTTTGGGTCCATTCTTTGGCTTCTTCCCGACAACTGGTTTACCGGGAGCGGCAACTCCCTTGCCGTCCTTCTTGAAGTTCTTCTTACCCTTGGCTTTCTTGAAACTAGTGGTTTTATTGACCATCAACACTTGATGGTCCTTTTTGATTTCTACCTCCGCTGATTTCAGCATTGAAAATACTTCAGGAATAGTTTTCACCATCCCCTGCATATTCTAGTTCATCACAAAGCTCTTGTAGCTAAGTGGGAGCGACTGAAGGATTCTGTCAATGACCGCCTCGTCCGGGAGGTTAATGTCCAGCTGGGACAAGCGGTTGTGCAACCTAGACATCTTGAGTATGTGCTCACTGACAGAACTATTTTCCTCCATCTTACAACTGTAGAACTTGTCAGAGACTTCATATCTCTCGACCCGGGCATGAGCTTGGAAAACCATTTTCGGCTCCTCGAATAACTCATATGCTTCGTGTTGCTCAAAACACTTTTGGAGCCCCGGTTCTAAGCTGTAAAGCATGCCGCACTGAACGAGGGAGTAATCATGAGCACGTGACTGACAAGCGTTCATAACGTCTTGGCTCTCTGGGATGGGTGCTTCACCTAGCGGTCCTTCTAGGACATATGCTTTCTTGGCAGCTATGAGGATGATCCTCAGGTTCCGGACCCAGTCCGAATAGTTGCTGCCATCATCTTTCAGCTTGGTTTTCTCTAGGAACGCATTGAAGTTGAGGTTGACATGAGCGTTGGCCATTTGATTTACAAGACATTTTTTGCAAAGGTTTTTAGACTAAGTTCATGATAATTAAGTTCATCTAATCAAATTATTTAATGAACTCCCACTCAGATTAGACATCCCTCTAGTCATCTAAGTGATACATGATCCGAGTCAAGTAGGCCGTGTCCGATCATCACGTGAGACAGACTAGTCATCATCGGTGAACATCTCCATGTTGATCGTATCTTCCATACGACTCATGTTCCACCTTTCGGTATCTTGTGTTCCGAGGCCATGTTTGTACATGATAGGCTCATCAAGTTAACCTAAGTGTTTTGCATGTGTAAATCTGTCTTACAACCATTGTATGTGGACGTTGGAATCTATCACACCCGATCATCACGTGGTGCTTCGAAACAATGAACTTTCACAATAGCGCACAGTTAGGGGGAACACTTTCTTGAAATTATTATGAGGGATCATCTTATTTACTACCATCGTTCTAAGCAAATAAGATGCAAAAACATGATAAACATCACATGCAATCAAATAGTGACATGATATGGCCAAATCATATAGCTCCTTTGATCTCCATCTTCGGGGCGCCATGATCATCTTCGTCGCCAGCATGACACCATGATCTCCATCATCGTGTCTCCATGAAGTTGCTCACCAACTATTACTTCTACTTCTATGGCTAACGGTTTAACAATAAAGTAAAGTAATTACATGGCGTTTAATCATTGACACGCATGTCATACAATAATTAAGACAACTCCTATGGCTCCTGCCGGTTGTCATACTCATCGACATGCAAGTCGTGATTCCTATTACAAGAACATGATCTCATACATCACATATATATCATTCATCACAACTTTTGGCCATATCACATCACAAGGCATATGCTGCAAAAACAAGTTAGACGTCCTCTAATTGTTGTTGCATGTTTTTACGTGGTTGCAATAGGGTTCTAGCAAGAACGTTTCTTACCTACGTAAAAGCCACAACGTGATATGCCAATTTCTATTTACCCTTCATAAGGACCCTTTTCATCGAATCCGCTCCGACTAAAGTGGGAGAGACAGACACCCACTAGCCACCTTATGCAACTAGTGCATGTCAGTCGGTGGAACCTGTCTCATGTAAGCGTACGTGTAAGGTCGGTCCGGGCCGCTTCATCCCACGATGCCGCCGAAGCAAAATAAGACTAGTAGTGGCAAGAAAATTGACAACATCTACGCCCACAACAAATTTGTGTTCTACTCGTGCAAAGAAACTACGCATAGACCTAGCTCATGATGCCACTGTTGGGGAACATTGCAGAAAATAAAAAATTTCTATGCTTCACCAAGATCAATCTATGGAGTTCATCTAGCAACAAGAGAGAGGAGTGCATCTACTTACCCTCGTAGATCGTGAGCGGAAGCGTTCAAGAGAACGGGGTTGAGGGAGTCGTACTCGTCGTGATCCAAATCACTGATGATCCTAGTGCTGAACGGACAGCACCTCCACGTTCAACACACATACCATTGGGGAAGACGTCTCCTCCTTCTTGATCCAGCAAGGGGGAAGGAGAGGTTGATGGAGATCCAACAGCACGATGGCGTGGTGGTGGAAGCAGCGGCGATCTCGGCAGGGCTTCGCCAAGCTCAGCGAGAGGGAGAGGTGGTACGGGGGGAGAGGGAGGTCACAGGGACTAGGGTGCGGCTGCCCTCCCTCCCCCTCTTTATATAGGGGACCTAGGGGGTGCGCCGGCCCTGGAGATCCAATCTCCAAGGGGGGGCGGCGGCCTAGGGGGGGACTTGCCCCCCAAGTCAAGTGGGGTGCCCCCCCACCCCTAGGGTTTCCAACCCTAGGCGCAGGGGAGGCCCAAGGGGGGCGCACCAGCCCACCAGGGGCTGGTTCCCTTCCCCTTTCAGCCCACGTGGCCCTCCGGGATAGGTGGCCCCACCCGGTGGACCCCCGGGACCTTTCTGGTGGTCCCAGTACAATACCGGTGACCCCCGAAACTTTCCCGGTGGCCGAAACTGCACTTCCTATATAGAATTCTTTACCTCCGGACCATTCCGGGACTCCTCGTGACGTCCAGGATCTCATCCAGGACTCCGAACAACTTTCGGGTTTCCACATACTAATATCTCTACAAACCTAGCGTCACCGAACCTTAAGTGTCACTACAAGAAATATGTCAACTTGTGACCACCACTATTGGTCACTGAAAGGTCACAAATTTCCATTTACGACCTTTTTGTGACCAAAAACAGAAGGTCAAAAGCTGGCCGTCGTAAACTGACTATAGCGACCTTTCTTCTGGAATGGTCAAAGACGTTTACGACCAAAATATTCCTACTGTGGCGTTTTGGTCACTAGCAACCTCCCCCAGGCCACGTAGGCATCTAGCGTGGCAAGCTGATGTGGCACAAGATTCAGCCCGGTCCAATTTGATTTTCTACATGGGCCGAGCCCAACAATTCGGCCTTTTCAATATATATTTATTTCTGTTAATTTTCACTAGCTTCATGGGCCTGGCCCAGTAATTCGGCCTTTTAAATTTCTTTTCCTATCCCTTTTGACAGATTTTTTTGGTCTTGTTTTTTCTGGTCCATTTCTTTGCTGGGCCTCTCAAGTTTTCCCCTAAAAAATAATTGTTCAATATATCTTGGGCTGGGCCGAAATAATTGATCCAATCCAACTTCTTTTATTATGCCATTGACATTACAACACATCACACTACAAGTTATCTTGGGCCTAGCCCAGTTCCGATACATTTTCAAAGCAACATGAAATATTATAGGAGCCCAAAATATCTTTACATGCATTCATTCTAGCAGTACATATCTTTACATCCAACCAGTAAGTGCCAAACAGAACTATTCTACAACAAAGAAAAGAAAATAGATGACAAGACATCACAGAAGTTCCTATTGTCCTCCTCCTTCAACATTTGAAAACCTTCACCTGGCAGTAGATCAATCATGAGTGAGAAACAATACAGCAGCAAAACAATACAGAAACAATACGGTTGATTATTCAAAGAAATTAAACTAAGTGCAGGTCACCCAAAGCTGAATTTCTTGCAATCCAAACAACACAAACAGTAGGAAGATGGTTGCATAGATACAAATCCATGTGGTAGCAGCAAAATTGGCCAATCTGGACCGCATCTTCTCTGTTTGGTACTAACTAAAAAAACTGGACTTGTTCATACAAATCCC
Organism: Triticum aestivum; assembly: GCF_018294505.1. Classification (NCBI taxonomy): domain Eukaryota; kingdom Viridiplantae; phylum Streptophyta; class Magnoliopsida; order Poales; family Poaceae; genus Triticum; species Triticum aestivum. The sequence goes on along the minus strand of NC_057810.1, from coordinate 186,614,122 downwards.
TCTTGAATTCCTTACACAGCCAGGATTTGCATCAAATATTCCTTAATTTAGCGGCATTTGTAAGCAGAGAAAGAGAGGGAGGGAGATGGGGATGCCGTACCTTGTCCTGAAGTTCCAACGACCAGACCAGAGAGAAGTTGCTCCTCGTCTTCTTTCCTCAGCCCCAAATTTGCCTGCAATAACCACAATTCATTGCATCAACCAGCGATCTGATCTCACAAGCGATCTGATCTCACAAGCCCCACCCAGGTGGTGGACTGGTGGTAGTACAACAGCTAGAAGGCTCATCACTCACCGGTTGAAAAGCTCGACCCGGTACTCCATCTCCTTCTCCACCATCCCGAACATCTGCATCGCACAACCACCACCATCAATTGACCTCAATCACAATCTCGAAATCGAAGAGGAAGGCATATACACACAAAAAAAGAACATGAAAATTCCAGAAAAAGGCGACTTGTAGCTGCCAGCAGCAACTTGAGAATGAATGATTGATATCCTAGAAGTTGTAAACTGGAAGCCAGAGAAGCTACTAGTCAGGTTAGTTTCCACAGGTTAATTAGTTTCAAGTTCTGAAACTGAATGCATGGGGTCGAGTATCAGTATTCTGTGTAAATTAGTCATATGATGTACCTGTAGTTACGCAATGATTTTGCTCACGTTAGATAGCATGTACTTCTATACGAGAGAAAGAAGGATTGCTAGCAAATCTGCTACATTTTATTGTGCAATGTCAGTCAGTTTGTGTAGCTAAACTGCCAACAACGAACCAACCAAGTGCATATATACTGCTCATGAGCATGACCAATTTTTTAATCAGACAAAACCAAATATGTTGCAGAATTAACATGGCAACAGAGCAAACCAATACAACTTGCAACTAATAAGCACATGATATTGCTTGGCAAAAGAAGCCACCAGGATCCAAGTAGATCTAGATTTACAGGTGCAATCTTCAATAACTATTAAAGCCATAATTACCACTACAACGAACACAAACAGAATTATGTACAGATGGAGCAACGGAGTCTATCGACTTGCCATTCAAAATCTAACAGACCAACTGGTTCAAACACTAGGCAAAGTAAGACAGAAACAAGTAAATCGGCACAGAAACAAGATAATCAGGTCCATATATTGTTCTGGGACATTGTGATCACCTTGGCTTTGGTTTCCTCGTCGACGATGTCGGCTTTGAACTTGAGGAACCCACGCGCTTCCCAAACATGTCCACCCCCTGCAACACATCACGGAGTATATTTCAGATGCGCCGTCGACAGACAGATTCCCCGAGGAAATCGTACTAGCTCAAACATTTCGATTCAGAGGGAGGGGGGAAGCACTAGGACCGCACCTGGATGAGGATCTCCGGGGGCTGAGGTTCCCGTGGGCGAGCAGGCCCTTCTCCGCCTGCAGGTTCTCCAGCCACCGCCGGAACAGCGCCGAGTCCAGCGCCTTCCTGAAGTCCGTCTCAGCTGCGTCGGGGCCGGCGACTGGGCAGGCGCGGGCAGGGGAGGCGCAAGGAAGCCGGGCATGACGGGCGGGGCCAGCTGCTGCTGCTGCTGCTGCTGCGTGGGGCACATCGCGGGGCCCTCCCTGCTGAGCTCGACGACATAGCGGCCCCACGCGAAGTGCCGGAGCCGCATGCGGACGACACAGGCGGACGCCCGGGCCGCCGTCGCCGGATCAGCGCGTAGGCGGACGCTGGGGCGAGGCACCCGGCGCCGATGCCCATCGCCACCATATGCAGGACCCGTAGAAAACAGAAGGAGGCGGGCGGAGAAAACAGAAGGAGGCGGGCGGAGGAGGTTGGGACGGATGGTGGATCGCCCCGCTCGGAGCGCGCCTCGGCTCTCTCGAAGCCTCTCGCTGCTGGGGAAGGAGCACGGGCGGCGGGAGTGCTACCGCGGGCATGGATGGATGGTTGGATTGATGGAGGCCGGTGGTTGCAGGTGGCCTCGTTCCCGACGAGATCGAGCTGGGATGTGGCCATGGACGTGTGGTTTGGTTGGGTGAGGGAAGGGGAGGGGTGAGAGGAGTAGGGCGTGCGGGAGGCCATGGACGGCGGCCAGCTCCGCCGGAGGGAGGTGCCAGCGGCGATCTGGAAGGGAGGAGGCAGCTCTCTCTCTCTGTCGGGCAGCGAGGAGATCTGGAAGGGAGGAGGCAGCGAGGAGATGGATGGGTTGATGTGGGGGTGGGAAAGAAAGGAGGCGGGGGGGTGGATGGAAAATGACCAGCTAGGGTTTCGGGGTTGGTGTGGATAGCCGTTGGATCCACGAGCATCCGACGGCGTATGATGCACGATCCGCGTGAAGGGTCTACAGACCAATCAGAATGCAGTATGATGCTATGACCATCTAAATTGGTCATAGTTGTTTAAAAATAATATGTTAAAGTCATGACAGCTATTTTATGACCTGAGAAATTCAAAAAGAAAATAGAAAACCTTCTCATTGTGTCACCAAAATGTTAACGAGTTTTCAGAAAAAAATAACAAACATGAAAAAAGATAAATATCTTCAAAAAGGTGTAGTGAGAAATGAGTTTTTTTGCAAAAACATTTTTCATTTTTCGAGTGCCCAAAAGGAGGTATTTTGTGAAGGACCTCCCAAATAATTGTTGCAAAATCGGACCAAATCATTTTTCTAAAATACTAGGCCATATTTAATGCACAATTGACAAAATGGTTGGGTGTCAAAAGTTTTGATCCACCTCTGGTGAAAAAGACAAATTCCTGCCGATTCAGCTGGAAGCGGGTCAAATTTGAACTATATGTGCCTCATAGTTTGCTTCAGAGAAACGAGCTATCATAAGTTTCCAAAAATCATTTCTAGGTACATAAGTACCTATTTAATCAGAGAAACGTCAAAAAAATTCCAAGATTCAACCACTAGCTAGGAACGGTCATTCCCGCCGTTTTGACCGCATTTTGAAACGGGCATAAAAAATTCAAAAAAAATCAAAAAATTGGGAAACCTTCGCATTGTGTCATTATATGTGGCCAAGTTCCCAGGAAAAATAACAAACTTGTAATACAACAATTATTTTAAAAAAGTGTTCTTAGAAGCGAGCTATCACGTGTGGAGATCAATGGCTTTCAAGCCAAATGATCAATCTTATGGCCACATTCATGGCATAGTTTGTTCAAATAATCTCATACTGTGCACAAGGGTGCATATTGGAATTCCAAAAAATGTTGCCTAAGGAAGTTTTCATTTGCTTTGCACGGAAAATTCATTTTCCATTTTTCGAGTGCCCGAAATGAGGTTTTTTTGTGAAGGACCTACCATATATTTGTTGCAAAATTGTACCAAATCATTTTTATAAAATATTAGGACATATTTAATGCACAATTGACAAAATGGTTGGGTGTCAAAAGTTTTGATCCACCTCTGGTGAAAAAGACAAATTCCCGCCGATTCAGTTGGAAGCGGGTCAAATTTGAACTGCAGTTGCCTCATAGTTTGCTATTTATTTTTTCCAAAAATCATTTCTAGGTACATAAGTATCTATTTAATCAGAGAAACATCAAAAGTTTTCCAAGATTCAACCACTAGCTAGGAACGGTCAAGCCCGTCGTTTTGACCGCATTTTCAAACGGGCATAAAAAATTCAAAAAAAATCAAAAAATTGGATAACCTTCGCATTGTGTCATTATGTGTGACCAAGTTTCCAGGAAAAATAATAATCTTGTAATACAAAAATTATTTTAGAAAAGTGTTCTCATAAATGAGCTATCATGTGTGAAGATTCATGGATTTCAACCCAAACGCTCAATCTCATGGTCACATTCATGGCATAGTTTGTTCAAATGATCTCATATTGTGCACAAGGGTGCATCTTGGAATTCCAAACAATGTTGCCAAAGGGAGTTTTCATTTTCTTTGCACGGAAAATTCATTTTCCATTTTTCGAGTGCCCGAAATGAGGTATTTTTGTGAAGGACCTACCATATATTTGTTGCAAAATTGTACCAAATAATTTTTATAAAATATTAGGACATATTTAATGCACAATTGACAAAATGGTTGGGTGTCAAAAGTTTTGATCCACCTCTGGTGAAAAAGACAAATTACCGCCGATTCAGCTGGAAGCGGGTCAAATTTGAACTGCAGCTGCCTCATAGTTTGCTATTTATTTTTTCCAAAAATCATTTCTAGTTACATAAGTACCTATTTAATCATAAATACATTGTTTGGTGGTGATACGTCGAGGTTTGGGCGGTGGCCGAGGGCCCCAACTCTAGAGCGCGTAAACTCGCATGCCCGTCGCGTGGTCACCGCGTGACCGTGGCGTTGCCATGTGTTATGGGCAGCCTAGGCATGTCTAGTGGGTTGAGCACTCCCCAGGTAGGTGCTAGGAACAAAATTACAACATAAGATTCTCACGAGGAGATCGATCGATGCTCAAACATGAATTAGCGGCCAAGTGTTTGATTAGCGGTACGGGAAATGTACATGGCTAATGGGCGTGAGTTTTGGCTGAGGATGATCAGTTACTAAGAAGACCGTCTTCACAAATTTTTAGCTCAAAAGGAGGACCCTAGGTGGTACTTGCTTTGCAAACCACCACACTGGACATAAATACGAATGTTTAAGCTCGGCTCAAAATAATGAATGGATTGAGCTGGCATTTGGTGGAGGATGGTTATTTGGGCATAGGAAAGTACTGTAGAAAATGGATACTATTTGGACATGCCAAAGTGGTACTTCCTTCACAAACTGTTACTCTGAACAGAATAGGAAAATGAATATTTTTGAATTATTTTTGAACTAGGCAAGGAAGGTTTTTACATATTTGAAGAAGATATGACCCAAAGAATTTATGAGATTTTTTTGGGAATTTTGGGAATGACAGAAATATAGGTTGCTTCACAACCTAGGGCAAAAACTGCCACATGGACATGACACATAGGCAAAACTGATGAGGTGGCGCCTAGTCATAGCAACCCACCACAATTTACAAGGCTATGACCATCTATATTGGTCGTTAACAACTAGAAATAAGGCAGCGGACTAGCGCTGTTAGCTTTATGACCATTTCATGTAAGGAAATTATGACCTTTCTGACCAAAATGGTCGCAATGGTTTAGGGTTTGGAGCCCCTCGAACAGCTTTTGACCAATTGGTCTCAAATGGTCATAAATCTATGACAAATTCTTCAAGGGTCACTGATAGAAGGTCATAAGTTGACATATTTCTTGTAGTGTGTGTAGACCCTACGGGTTCGGGAATCACGCAGACATGACCGAGACAGCTCTCCGCCCAATAACCAACAGCGGGATCTGGATACCCATGTTGTCTCCCACATGTTCCACGATGATCTCATCGGATGAACCACGATGTCGAGGATTCGAGTAACCCTGTATACAATTCCCTTTGTTAATCGGTGCGTTACTTGCCCGAGATTGGATTGTCGGTATCCCAATACCTCGTTCAATCTCGTTACCGGCAATTCACTTTACTCGTACCGTAATGCATGATCCCATGACCAAACACTTGGTCACATTGAGCTCATTATGATGATGCATTACCGAGTGGGCCCAGAGATACCTCTCCGTCATACGGAGTGACAAATCCCAGTCTCGATCCGTGTCAACCCAATAGATACTTTCGGGGATACCTATAGTATACCTTTATAGTCACCCAGTTACATTGTGACGTTTGGTACACCCAAAGCACTCCTACGGTATCCGGGAGTTACACGATCTCATGGTCTAAGGAAAAGATACTTGACATTGGAAAAGCTCTAGCAATCTAACTACATGATCTTGTGCTATGCTTAGGATAGGGTCTTGTCCATCACATCATTCTCCTAATGAAATGATCCCGTTATCAACAACATCCAATGTCCATAGTCAGGAAACCATGACTATCTGTTGATCAACGAGCTAGTCAACTAGAGGCTTACTAGGGACTTGTTGTGGTCTATTCATTCACACATGTATTACAATTTCCGGATAACACAATTATAGCATGAATAATAGACAATTATCATGAACAAGGAAATACAGTAATAATCATTTTATTATTGCCTCTAGGGCATATTTCCAACATCATGTCCTATCAAAATAGCATATCCAAAGAAAGCTTATCCCTGCAAAATCATATAGTTAGGCCATGCTTCATTTTCATTACACAAAATACTCCCATCATGCACAACCCCGATGACGAGCCGAGCAATTGTTTCATACTTTTTAACGTGCTTCAGCTTTTTCAACTCTTACGCAATACATGAGCGCAAGCCATGGACATAGCTCTATGGTGGTATATGGTGGTTGTGAGGACAAAAAGGGAGAACATAGTCTCATATCAACTAGGCGTATTAACGGGCTATATGGAGATGCCCATTAATAGATATCAATGTGAGTGAGTAGGGATTGCCATGCAACGGATGCACTAGAGCTATAAATATATGAAAGCTCAACAGAAAGAAACTAAGTGGGTGTGCATCCAACTTGCTTGCTCACGAAGACCTAGGGCATTTTGAGGAAGCTCATCATTGGAATATACAAGCCAAGTTCTATAATGAAAAATTCCCACTTAGTATATGAAAGTGACAACATATGAGACTCTCTATCATGAAGATCATGGTGCTACTTTGAAGCACAACTGTGGAAAAGAGATAGTAGCATTGTCCCTTCTCTCTTTTTCTCTCATTTTATTTTTTCTTTATTTTTCTTTTTTTCTTTTTTTTCTTTTTTTTCTTTGGCCTCTTTTTTTTCTTATTGGCCTTTCTCTTTCTTTTTCTCTCTTTTCTCATTTTTTTTGTAAAGTCTGAAGTCTTATCCCGACTTGTGGGGGAATCATAGCCTTCGTCATCCTTTCCTCACTAGGACAATGCTCTAATAATGAAGATCATCACACTTATATGGATTTACAACTCAAGAATTACAACACAAAGCTAGAACAAGATATGACTCTATATGAATGCCTCCGGCGGTGTACTGGGATATGCAATGAATCAAGAGCGACATGTATGAAAATTATGAAGGTGGCCTTGTTACAAATACGATGTCAACTACATGATCATGCAAAAGAGCAATATGGCAATGATGGAATGTGTCATAATAAACGGAATGGTGGAAAGTTGCATGGCAATATATCTCGGAATGGCTATGGAAATGCCATATTAGGTAGGTATGGTGGCTGTTTTGAGGAAGGTTAATAAAGGGTTCATGCTACCGGTGAAAGTTGCGTGGTAATAATAAAGGCTAGCAAAGTAAAAGGATGAGTGTGCATATGTCCATGGACTCACATTAGTCAAAAAAGAACTCATATACTTATTGCAAAAGTATACTTCGCCCTTGAAGCAAAGTACTACTATGCATGCCCCAAGAGGGATAGATTGGTAGGAAAAGACCATCACTCGTCCCCGAATGCCACTCATAAGGAAGACAATCAAAAGAGCACCTCATGCAACAAATTTGTCACACAACTTTTACCATACGTGCATGCTACGAGTCTTGCCAACTTCAACAAAAGTATTTCTCAATTTCATAATTACCCACTAGCATGACCCTAACATTACTACCTTTATATCTCAAAACAATTATCAAGCATCAAGTTGATCATAGCATCCAATTCTTTTTCTATGATAGTTTTTATTATACCCAACTTGGATGCTCATCATTCTAAGACCAACTTTGTAACCATAGCAAATACCATGCCGTTCTAAAAGACTCTCAAAATAATATAAGTGAATCAAGAGAGACTAGATATTTCTTCAAAATTAAGTCACCACCATGCTCTAAAAGATATAATTGAAGCACTAGAGCAGAAACTATCAAGCTCAAAAAGATATAAGTGAAGCACATAAAGTGTTCTAGCAAATTCTAATCAAATAGGCTTCTCCCAAAAGGTGTGTACCGCAAGGATGACTGTGGTAAACTAAAAATAAAAGACTAAATATAATACACGACGCTCCAAGCGAAACACATATCATATGGCGAATAAAAATATAGCTCCAAGTAAAGTTACCAATGAACAAAGACAAAAGAGGGGATGCCTTCCCGGGGCATCCCCAAGCTTAGGCTTTTGGGTATCCTTGAATATATTGGGGTGCCACGGGCATCCCCAAGCTTAGGCTTTTGTATATCCTTGAATATATTGGGGTGCCATGGGCATCCCCAAGCTTAGGCTCTTCCCACTCCTTATTCCATAGTCCATAAAAGCTTTACCCAAAACTTGAAAACTTCACAACACAAAACTCAACAGGAAATCTTATAAGCTCCGTTAGTGAAAGAAAACAAAACCACCACATAAGGTACAGTAATGAACTCATTATTTATTTAATTTGGTGTTAAACCTACTGTATTCCAACTTCTCTATGGTTTATAAACTATTTTACTAGCCATAGATGCATCAAAATAAGCAAACAACACACGAAAAACAGAATCTGTCAAAAACAGAACAGTCTGTAGCAATCTGTAACTAACGCAAACTTCTGGAACTCTAAAAATCCTACCAAAATAGGAAGTACTGGAAAATTTGTCTGTTGCTCATAAGCAAAAATAATCAATGCAAAATCACGTTTCCGTGATTTATTGATTTTTTTCTCGTGAGCGCAAAGTTTCTGTTTTTCAGCAGAATCAAATCAACTATCATCATAGTTTATCCTATAGGTTCTACTTGGCACAAACACAAATTAAAAGATAAAAACAAATCTAAAGAGAGAGTAGATGCAAGATTTATTACTAAACAGGAGCAAAAACAAAAAACATAAAGAAAAAAAATTGGGTTGCCTCCCAACTAGAGCTATCGTTTAACGCCCCTAGCTAGGCATAAAAGCAAAGATAGATCTAACGAGTGCCTTCTTTGGCACTAAATTCATCATTAGCCCGCATGATAGATTCATAAGGTAATTTGACTTTCTTTCTTGGAAAGTGCTCCATGCCTTTCTTTAATGGAAATTGGAATCTAATATTCCCTTCCTTCATATCAATAACCGCACCAATCGTTCTAAGGAAAGGTCTTCCAAGAATAATAGGGCAAGAAAGATTGCAATCTTTATCAAGGACGATAAAATCTATGGGCACCAAATTTCTATTTGCAACAATAAGAACATCATTGATCCTTCCCATAGGCTTTTTAATGGTGGAATCCGCAAGCTGCCAAATTTAACGGGCAATCATCAAGATCATGGAAATCTAGAATATCACATAAAGTTTTTGGAATCATGGAAATACTAGCACCCAAATCACACAAAGCAAAACACTCATAATCTTTAATTATAATCTTTATAGTAGGTTCCCACTCATCATTAAGTTTTCTAGGTATAAAGACTTCGAAATTAAGTTTTTCATCATAAGATTGCAACAAAGTATCAACGATATGTTTGGTAAAAGCTTTATTTTGACTATAAGCATGAGGAGAATTAACAACCAATTGCAACAAGGAAATACAACCTTTTAAAGAACAATTATAATAATTAAATTCCTTGAAATCTGAGATAGTAGGTTGAATATTATTTGAAGTTGTGACCTCTCCAATCTCATTTTTACCAAATTTAGCATTAAGATCTAAAGACTCCGAATTTTTGGGACGCCTTCTAGGCAAAGTTGATTCATCATCAGTCCCATAATCATCAAAATTCATATTGCAAAACATAGATCTAAGAGAAGTTGCATCAATAACTTTAAGATCTTCATCATTATTTTCATGGAAACTAGAAGAACACGCTTTTATAAAGCTATCTTTCTTAGCATGTAATCTAGCGGTTCTTTCCTTACACTCATCAATGGAAATTCTCATTACTTTGAGAGACTCATTGATATCATGCTTAGGAGAAGAAGATTTAAGTTTAAGAGAATCAACATCAAGCGAAAGTCTATCAACATTCCTAGCCAAATCATCAACTTTGAGCAATTTTTCTTCAAGCAAAGCATTTAAATTCTTTTGAGAAATCATAAATTCTTTCACACTATTCTCAAAATCAGAGGGCATATTATTAAAATTACCATAAGAATTATTGTAGGAATTTCCATAATTATTAGAGGAATTACTAGGGAACGTCTAGCATTAAAATTTCCTCTATAGGCATTGTTTCGAAAATTGTTCCTACCAACAAAATTCACATCCATAGATTCATTATTATTCTCAATCAAAGAAGACAAAGGCATATCATTGGGATCAAGAGGAGTATTTTTAGTAGCAAACAATTTCATAAGTTCATCCATCTTTCCGCTCAAAACATTGATTTCTTCTATAGCATGCACTTTTTTACTAGAAGATCTTTCGGTGTGCCATTGAGAATAATTAGCCATAATATTATCAAGAAGTTTTGTAGCATCTCCTAATGTGATTTCCATAAATGTGCCTTTCACGGCCGAATCTAGGAGATTTCTAGAAGCAAAGTTCAAACCGGCATAAATTTTTTGCATGACCATCCATAAATTCAAACCATGAGTAGGGCAATTACGAAGGATCAATTTCATTCTTTCCCAAGATTGGGCAACTTGGTCATGATCAAGTTGTTTAAAATTCATAATATCGTTCCTAAGAGTGACAATCTTAGCGGGAGGAAAATACTTAGAGATAAAAGCATCTTTGCACTTGTTCCAAGAATCAATACTATTTTTAGGCAAAGACGAAAACCAAACTTTAGCACAATCTCTAAGAGAAAACGAAAATAACTTCAAATTGACAATATTGTTATCCATATCTTTCTTCTTTTGCATATCACACAAATCAACAAAGTTGTTTAGATGAGTAGTGGCATCTTCACTAGGAAGGCCGGCGAATTGATCTTTCATAACAAGATTCAGCAAAGCAGCATTGATTTCACAAGACTCAACATCATTAAGAGGAGCAATCAGAGTACTAAGGAAATCATTATTATTGGTATTCGAGATATCACACAATTTGGTATTATCTTGCGCCATGGCAACAAGTAATTAAACACACAAGAAAACAGAAAAAGGCAAGCAAAAAGAGAGGAGGAGATTGGGAAAGAGAGGGCGAATAAAATGGCAAGGGTGAAGTGGGGGAGAGGAAAACGAGAGGCAAATAACAAATAATGTAAATGCGAGGGAGATGGGTTTGTGATAGGTACTTGGTATGTCTTGACTTGAGCGAAGACCTCCCCGGCAACGGCGCCAGAAATTCTTCTTGCTATGTCTTGAGCTTGCGTTGGTTTTCCCCGAAGAGGAGAGGGTGATGCAGCTAGTGTAGCGTAAGTATTTCCCTTAGTTTTGAGAACCAAGGTATCAATCCAGTAGGAGGCTCCTTAAAAGTCCCACGCACCTACACAAACCAACCGAGAAATCGCAACCAACGCGATAAAGGGGTTGTCAATCCCTTCACGGCCACTTGCAAAAGTGAGATCTGATAGAGATAGTATGATAAGATAAATATATTTTTTGGTATTTTATAATATAGATGCAAAAAGTAGAGATGCAAATAAAAGTAGATTGGAAGCAAATATGATAGGAGATAGACCCGGGGCCATAGGTTTCACTAGAGGCTTCTCTCGATTGGCATAAGTATTACGGTGGGTGAACAAATTACTATCGAGCAATTGATAGAAAAGCAAATAATTATGATATTATCTAGGCATGATCATTTATATAGGCATCCCGTCCATAACAAGTAGACCGACTCCTGCCTACATCTACTACTATTACACCACACATCGACCGACTCTTGCCTGCATCTAGAGTATTAAGTTCATAAGAACAGAGTAACGCCTTAAGCAAGATGACTTGATGTAGAGGGATAAACTCATGCAATATGATATAACCCCCATCTTTTTATCCTCGATGGCAACAATACAATAGTGGCTTGCAACACTTTCTGTCACTGGGTAAGAACACCGCAAGATTGAATCCAAAGCTAAGCACTTCTCCCATGGCAAGAAAGATCAATCTAGTAGGCCAAACCAAACCGATAATTCGAAGAGACTTGCAAAGATAACTCAATCATATAAGAGAATTCAGAGAAACTTCAATTATTATCCATAGATAAACTTGATCATAAACCCACAATTCATCAGATCTCGACAAACACACCACAAAAAGAGATTACATCGAATAGATATCCACAAGAGAGGGGGAGAACATTGTATTGAGATCGAAAAAGAGAGAAGAAGCCATCTAGCTAATAACTATGGACCGATAGGTCTGTAGTAAACTACTCACAACTCATCGGAAGGGCTATGGTGTTGATGTAGAAGCCCTCCATGGTCGATTCCTCCTCCGGTAGAACGCCAGCGAAGGCTCCAAGATGGGATCTCGCGGATACAGAAGGTTACGGCGGTGGAAATTGTGTTTTGGGTGCTCCCTGAATGTTTTAAGGGTACGTAGGTATATATAGGAGGAAGAAGTACGTAGGTGGCTGTCCAAGGGGCCCACGAGACAGGGGGCGCGCCCTACAAGGGGGGCCCTCCTATCTCGTGTCCGCCTTGGCTACTTCTTGGCTTGCACTCCAAGTCCTCTGGATCACGTTTGTTCCAAAAATCACGGTCCCGAACGTTTCATTCCATTTGGACTCCGTTTGATATTCCTTTTCTTCGAAATACTGAAATAGGCAAAAAACAGCAATACAGGCTGGGCCTCCGGTTAGTAGGTTAGTCCCAAAAATGATATAAATGTGTAAAATAAAGCCCATAGATATCCAAAAGGGGTAATATAATGGCATGGAACAATCAAAAATTATAGATACGTTGGAGACGTATCAGTCCAGCTGCCGAGTCGGTGGGGCCGGTGCGGTTGCGATGGCGACCGGCAGCGAAAGAGTGATTTCACGTCGGTCGACGGCTACGCGGAAGCAGTGCCAGGACTCTGGACGCATCCAAAGTTGGGGCCGCTCCGGCGCCGTGAACAACGGTAGGGTTGAATCGGCTCCGGTACGGTTCACGCGGCCGTCGTCGAGGCAGCACCAGCAACACGAAGTAAGAGGCACACTGCCCAGTGGAAAACGGCAAATGGACAGCGTCTTCGGCATTAGGGAGGAGGGTGGCTGTGAAATTGGTGCGGTGGGGGCGCCATGGAGGTAGGGCTGAGGTTTCGTGGCTCGGGAGAAGGGAGTTTCCCGGGGAGAAGGTGATTTGGTGCCCACGAGGTATGAATGGGGGCGAGCGGGGGGGGGGGGAATTGGGAGGGGAGTGGAACCATGTCTTACGGACGCATTTGTCTGAAATGTGAGGGGGAGTTACAATTCTACCCTTGCCTATAGGCTTCTTGGCTTGGGTCTGTGTACTAAGGGTCGGGGATAGTAGAGTAACTTTGCTTCTCCCCAAATAGTGGGAGGGAGCGATTTCGGGCGAGGAGGGCGTGTTTTGAACTATAGTGGGCGCGAGCAATTTCGGGCGAGGAGAGCATGTTTTGAAATAGTGGGCGCGGCCTATTTCGGGCGAGGAGAGCGTGTTTTGCCGACCATGGTTTACGAATTATTCGGCACATGTCATTTCGGTCGAGGAGAAGGCGCGCTTGGATGAAGTTACGAACCTACCCTCGATGTACAACGGGCCAATTGATGCGTGTCCCACATACGATGGTAATTTTGCGTCTCCCATTTATTTGCTCGGGCGAATTCCACCGAGCAGAGAGGATGTTTAACGGTTCATTCAAATTTTGGGAGAACGAGTATCCACGTCTACCTTACCAAGTCGATTCGAATCAAATTTTGAAATATTAGCTTGCCACTTATTTTTTAGATGGAGAGATGATGCTCGGGAGTAATGTGTTTTTACATGCTCGTTGCTAGCGATTTACTTTATGACAAATAGTTAACCCACTCAAAAACACGAATCAAATCCAAAATGAAATATCTCGATTCAATGAAATAGCTCGTTCAGTAGGTCAAAATAGTGAACTAAATCCAAAATTGAACACCTCAATCGAGTAGCATGTTGTATAGTATTATAGTACTCCATGAACATGTTGAAAGTCAAATTAATGAACTTGTTTGATATACGCATATATCCTTTCATGTGTGGATTGCAGATAACATGTTCTCCAATTTAAATATTTGAATGCAAGTTTATATCGAAAAATGGTTTATATCAGTCTTTGATGCATAAAACGCGACCTCCCCCTCTCCCGGACTCATGTTCTCTCTCTCTCTCTCTCTCTCTCTCTCTCTCTCTCTCTCTCTCTCTCTCTCTCTCTCTCTCTCTCTCTCTCTCTCTCGCCGACAATCTTCAATTCTGTCGCACGCATCCGACACAAAAACCTTGTTGGTCCCTCTCCCTTTCTCTCCATCTCTCTCTCTCTCTCTCTCTCTCTCTCTTTGTGTGTGTGTGGGGGGGGGGTCTTTCTAGTTCGCATACATATATACACCATCTATAGGTCTCTTTCGCACACTATGTATGATACTCTAGCTAGTCCAAGCTACATATCTTGGGTGCACTCATCATACGCACACAAATTCCTTGGCTCTTTGCCCGTAACTCTCTCATGCACCACTATGTCATCTCGGAGCTCTTCCCCCCCTCTCTCAAACTCTCCAACCACCTGGATCACACATACACATGCATGTCTCACTCGCACTCGATAGGTCCATCTAAAACTCTATCTCTCTCCCTCGTTCTCTCTCCATCTCACATGCACACACACACAATCTCATGCCCAACTAGCCAAGTATGATGGTCTCTCACTCAATTGTAGGCACACGCAGTCCCCCCTATATGTATATGACTAGCTAATCTTAGTCTCCATCACAAACATGTGCATGGTCTATCTCGATTTCTCTTGGGGCATCTTTCTATCGCGCACGCACTCCCTCGATCTCCCACCCATATAGTCCCCTCACGATCTCGAGGGGATCTCTCTATCACAAACACACCCTCTCTCCATCCCCATGTGTCCATGCCATCCATGTGTCCCTCTCGACCTTTTTTCCTTGTTGGCCAGACCTCTATTGGACATGTGCTACAGGGGTGTCTCTCTCAGTTGCAAACAATCACACACTAGCTATCTTCGTGTATCTCCTCGCCTCGCTTTTCCATCTCGGAGATGCATGCGTGATATGTTCGCATACGAAACGAAAAAACACACACTCTCTCTAATTTATCGTTTGTTGTCACTTTCTCTTTCACACACATACTCTTTTTGCACACTTACTCATTCTCCTTCACAAGCACTTGATCTGTCTCGACTGAGGCACTCTCCTCGGTCCATAGCATATAGATTTATTGAAAAGTCAAACATCACAAAGTTTGACCATGTACATCGAGGAAAAGAATTACATCTAGTACGGCAAACATATACCATTAGATTCCCCATGAGATGTAGTTTTGTATGATGTATCTTTGATATTGTAGATATAAATAACATTTGCGTAAACCTAATCAAAGTTTCCAAAGTTTGACTTTCTAAAAAATTTACATCCACTGCATTATCGAGCGGATGGAATATCTCTTTCCCCCTCTTAGCTATCTGACGCACCACTCAGCCTTATCGGGGCTCCTCAATCTCTCTCAAACTTTATTGGTCAGTTTGGTTCATGACCTGACCCTCATGCCTTGATGGCCAGTACTGCCTGGTGTGGACGTGAGATGTAAAATATTTCTGCCTGGCCAGGCTTGTGTGGCGTTGAAGCGTTTGGTTCATGCCTGGGCCAGGCAAAGCATCAACGTCCCATCAATCAATCCATGCATCAATTATTTAATGCTAATATCCATCCATGTTGCTGTTAGCCTCGTGGCCGCACGACCAGGCATGGCCAGGCATTCAAAATCGGTCGCCTGGGCCAGGCTACTTGCAGTGTCTGGAGTTCAGCCAGGATAATTAAAGTGCAAGGGACCCCAGGCCAGGCGGGCTTTCTTTTTCACAGGGTAGCAACCAAACAAGCGTGCATGAAATCCAGCCACAACCCCAGGCCAGGCAAAAGATGCTTAGGACGCAAGCCAAACTGGCCTTATATCTCCCTGGTTCACACATACATATGTCTCACTCGCGCTATACATATAGACCCATCCAACACTCTCCGCCCTTGTTCTCTCTCCATGTGACATGCACCCCCCTAAGTACCATAATCCCTCACTCTATCATAGGCTCAAGCACTCCCCCCTCCTAAGTATGATTATCTCTACTAGCCATTAGGAACACACATATTGTCTCCTTCCATCCATACGTCTATCTCGATATCTCTCGGGGCATCTTCTATCGCGCACACACCTTGTCACTCGATCTCCCACCCATGTAGTCCCATCAGGATCTCCAGGGGATCTCTCTATGACAAACATACACTCTCTCCTCCCCATGTCCGCATTTTCTCCGTACATCTCTCTCGACCTATCTCCCTTGTTTGTCAGACCCCTCTTGGCCACGTGCTAGGGGTCTTGCTCTCTCGGTTCCAAACAACCACACACTATCTCCTCACCTTGCCTCCGTCGTCGAAGATGCATGTGTGATATGTTTGCATAAGACACGCACGCTTTTTCTCTACTTTTATCGTGTGTTATCCATGTCTCTTTCACACACACACACACACTTTTTTCACTCTCTCTCTCTCTAGTTAGGGACTCTGTCACGTCCATAAGCATATGGATGTTTTGAAAAGTCAAACCTCAGAAAAGTTTGACCAGGTATATGTGGAGAAAAACATTTACATCTGGAACAATCATTAGATTCATCACAACATGTACTTACTTCATACTATCATTTATCTTTGGTATTGTAGATATAAGTAATTTCTTTCCAAACTTGGTCAAAGTTTCAAAAGTTTGACTTAAAAAAATGTTGGAACTACATTATCGAATGGAGGGAGTAGCTCTTTCTCTCGCTCTGCTATCTCTGACGGGCCTCCCCTCTCACTCGAACTCTCTATACCGACGGATTATACGCTCACTGTGTCAGCGTATAGCTCCGTATATTGTTTAGTTGACCGGTCAACCAATCCACATGCTGCCTTGTCAGCTCGTGTTCTGTATCTTCGTGTGCTGGCCCATGTGGCAGTGGGTGAAAATAAGTAAACTAGAGGCCCATCTGACACGCGGTGAAGTAAACAAAGTTGAAACCACTCGGTGTAGCACCCCGCATGCTAGTAAATTGAGGGCGCATTGAGGACAAACTTCTTGCGTGGGAAGGACGCACTCGCGCACAATTCACCACTGCATGGCGGCATGCACAGAAGGACGCACTTGCGCACACCCAACACACAACACACACCAGCACACGTGTACACCGGCGTCGCCGCCGGTTGAGATGGACGGCGAGGCAGCCAACAAGCGAAGGCGGCTCGAGCCAAAACCCCATCCGGCGAGCCTGGACTTCATCAGCAGCCTCCCCGACGACATGCTGCTCGTCATCATCGTCCTCCTCCCCACCAAATCTGCCGTGCGGACCGCCCTGCTCTCCCGGTGGTGGCGCCCCCTCTGGTGTTGTGTCCCCCTCAACCTCACCGTCGACAGCTGCCTCTGCGACGGGGATTGCAAACGCATGGCCAAAGTCTCCAAGATCCTTTCATCACACCCTGGGCTAGCCAGACGCCTTGACATCCACATGTTCAGTACAAACTGCAAGGTCCAACCCAAGTTCAACGAGTGGTTCTTATCCCCCTCCCTAGATCAGCTCGAGGAGCTCAGCTTTGAAGCTGTACGATTTCGCTCTCTACCGCCGTCCGCGCTCCGCCTCATGCCAATGCTGCACCGCGCCAGCTTCAGCTCCTGCTATCTTCCCCATATTAATTTCGCGCCCGCCCTTCTTCTCCCTCAACTCAAGCAGCTTGACCTCTTCGACGTTCTCATCTCGAAGAAGGCTATGGAGCACCTAATCTGCAGCAGTACTGCACTCAAGTACCATCGTCTTGAGCAGATCCACAGGTTCATTAGCCTCCACATCGCCTCGATGAATCTCCGATGGATTTATGTGTCTTGCTGGCCCCGCAATAAGACATCAATTGGGAAGAGATCACTCCAGCTGTTCCACGTTATGGTCATTGAGAATGCGCCTTTCCTTGAGAGATTGCTTGTATCGGATCTAGAAGGTCCAACAAAAATCAGGGTCATTGACGCGCCGAAATTGACAGCGTTGGTGTACTTGTCTGCCAAATTCTCCGAACTCTTTATTGGATCCGTAATCGTTCAGGTACAACACTCATCTTCTTCTCCGTCTTCTTGAAATTCACATTTTTAAATTTCTTCTTGATGTATTTACGACCGTCTTCCAGAAAATGATTCCCACAAGCTTGACCCAGTCCATGCGCACAATGAAGATCTTAGCACTAAAATCTATCGGCCCCAATCTGGATCAAGTTGTTGGATTCCTTACATGCTTTCTGTGCACGGAGAAGCTACTCATCGAGGTGAAACTTCTTTCCTATAAGTAAACGGTAATCACAACGTAGCTCAATTTTTTTCGTAATCTTCCCAAATTACGATGACAAGTGTAGTGTTCAAAACTGCATCTACGCACTGCACCGAAAGAAATGTTTTTTGTATTTTTTCTCACGTGATCTCCTGCATAGTTTTTATGCTATACTACTATAGTAGCCTAGGCTAGTCATAGTGGAGAGTAACTTAGACTACTCCAGTAACTCTATGGTTACCCTAAGAGGAAGTACTACCCCCGTCCTGGTTTACTCTTCCAATTTTGTAGTATCAAAATTTGACCATAGATTTAACTGACAAAATGTTAATGCATGTCACTAAGAACTATATCGTTGGATTCGTATTTGAACATAATTTCAAATGGTGTAATTTTTAGTGACATGCATTGCCATTTTCTTAGGTAAATCTATGGTCAAAATTTTATACTAAATACGAGGTAGTATTCCCTCCGTCCCAAAGTTCTTGTCTTACATTTGTTTAGATACAGATGTATCTAGCACTAAAATGTAACTATATACATCCGTATTTAGACAAATTTAAGACAAGAATTTTGGGACGGAGGGAGTACAAAAGTGGGCTATGTAGGCCAAAACATGTGCCAAATTCACTTGTGATGCATTTGGCATCGATGCACCTCCATTGCTCACTTGGTGCCCCAATATGGATCACCTACTTTGCTCCGGTGCCAAATTAACTCACGCAATGAAAAAACACTGCGTGGGAGAGAGAGAGGACCGAGGTAATAAAAAACACGTGTTTGGGATAGTGGGAGGCTGGTGTAGTTGGTTTGATTGATTTGTTTAAATATGTGGGTCTGTGTGCACAACGGTGCCAACTCTCTCACATCACGAGAGCGGTGCCAAAATCTTTTGATTTGACATTGATGCGTATTATGTGGCATACTTTTGCGAAATATGGCATCGGCCACATAGTGGAAGGAAACAAATGCCCAAGCTCTTCACGTGCTCCTAGTTAAATGAGAGGAAACAGAAAGAGAGAGAGAGAGAGAGAGAGAGAGTAAAAAATATCGCTAGCCAGCCAACCCTATCGTATGAGCAAATGATATTGGTACCTCTTGATGACATGGCAATCTTATGCAGCCAGCTGCTCTAATATGTTCTCTTATTTTGTAGATAAAAAAAGACACGAACGTGAAAAATGTGTTGCACTATAACAATCTCATCGAATGCCTCGATCTCTATCTTACAGAAATTGATTTGATCGACTACCGAGGTAGCACATCTGAGATTAAATTGGCCAAGTTCTTTGCTCTGGAGGCAAGTGTGCTCAAGGTAATGAGGTTTGGCGTTCTCTGGCGCAACAATGAATGGCGTGCTGATCACCGCAAGCGTCAAAGCCTAAATGACAAAGTCTCTGCAGAAGATGAATTTGTTTTTGAAACATCAAGTGTCCAAAGACTGGAAAACTTATTTGCCCATTAGTGACTTGTCAGGGCGGTGGATTTTAGTTTGTACGATAATGCTGCATCCACCTAAAGTAACGAAAGTTCTTACGTAAACTTCCTAGTAATTCCCTCTTCGTAGGTGCAGCATTACTCCTAACATTTGTATATCAGTTTGAAACTTGTAATATTGCCGTGTCCTATTCCTGCGTTTTCAAAATCCTGTGAATCAAACAGGTCATGAGTTGGTGATGATGTTGTGCCTCCCATCTTTCACCAATAGCCGTCGGATCTAGATCTACCGCATACAAACCAAGCTTCTCCATTTTTGCAAAAAGATGCCCGCACTTGTTCCCTATTTAGAAACAACTCCTTGTCTCTCACAATCAGCCTTATCTCCTCCCCACCACATCTAGAAGGCCGTGGAAAAATCTGGCGCGATGGCCGCTGCCGGAGCCGTCCACCCCCAATCTTGGTGTTCCGTGCAATGCACGGGCATCTACGCACGGGAAATTATGTCGAACATGGCTAGTTGTAAGCAGGCTAGCTCTACAGCCATGATGATAGTGACTGCAGACGGTGAGGCTGACTATGGTATGCCAAACACGGCGCCTATACTCAAGTGTCATCTCCGGCGCAGGGTCTTGTCACTTCACTATGAGGAGCAACACGTAATAATTTGACCAATGGGTAGTACAGTGCTAGTACTCCTACTACTACATTGGTAGTACTACTACTAGTACTAGTAGCACCACCGTCTGGATTTAGGAGTACTACCACGTCCATCTGGATTTTAGTATTTGACTAGCAATATCTAGTAATGCATGTCACAAAAAATGTACTACTCCCTCTGTAAATAAATACATGGTGTTTTATTCCTATCGGCGAGAGAACTTAATGTTTTTTGCTAACTAGAGTACTAATAGGATTACATGCAATGAACTAAACACTGCATGTCATGTTTGGTAGTCTCAAGTCATTGAAAGCATGCACGGCCCACATCTCTCATTGGTTGATATGTCACGAAATAAGAAACAAGGAGGGAGTTAATGCACCGTGCCTAAGTGTTTTGGGGTTATTTGGTTTTCGTAAGGTGACTTACACAACATTTTTGTTTACATGCATTAACATTTTATTAGTTAAATCAAAGGTCAAAACTTGGCGCAAAATGCAAAGGGGACCAATAAACCACTAAACATGAAACTTCTCTCGTTTGGCCCCAACTAGAGGTCCGGTGAGATGACTATACTTCACCGACACGGAGGGGGATGCAGCTTCATTGACTTACGACAACTGCCTTTGGGTGAATGACACGTGGGCTCAGGGGGTGGCTGGCCCACCTATCATACAACCAAAGGCAGGTGCAGTAGAGGGCTGAGGAGTAGTATGAAATCCTACGCACCTACACATGCTAACCAAGGGCAAGAGTGATAACTCGAATTGCAAGATCAGTTGACTAGAAGCTAAGCTAGACCCATGGAGGCAATGAGCACGAGCATCAGCCGGCTGTGCCAGATGGTCCACGATGCCGGCCTGCGGCCCGGCACCGAGGAACGTCTCCAAGTAGTATTGCTTGAGGCCGCCAGGGCGAGGGGCCGCTTGGACGACAGCTTCGTCTCCTTGTTCGACGAGGTCCTCGTCGGTTTCCTCGACAAGTTCACCATCGTCAAGAAGCTCGCGGACGAATTTGAAGTAAGCCTCCAGCCGACACGTCCAGGCTCTGCGATGCCTGCCACCCTCAACGGACACTATGGTGACAACCTCTTCGACGCACTGGTGGCCCTGTGACTGCCCGCCGTCGCGCCGGAGAATGTCCACCTCGAGGTCGCGCTCGCTGCGCAGCGCCTAGCACAGCAAGACACCATCGACATAATCACCCACGTCTACGCGCAAATCGTCCACAAGGACTACTACATGCAAGAGGAGGACGATAGGACGCTGGCCTTCTTGGACCGCAGGGCAACCTTGGACGACACTGTTCAGAAGCACGTTGAGCTCGCCGCCGACGCCGCTGCTCCTCACACGTCGGTTGGTGACCCGGCACACTAGGGCATGAGGATGTCGTTGATGGATCCGTATGTATTTTTATCTTTCTGTCAAATCCATGTAGTAGTATATGATACTACAGTAATTATCTTACCTTTTGCATCAACTTCATAATTTTCGTATGTACTCCATGCATGAACGGCGCCAGAACCAAACTTCTCATTACTCTAGGCAAAATAGTTATTTTCTATCTATCGGTCGCGCCATGGAGCAGAACCAAATTTTACAAGTTACGAGTTCAAAAGGAAAAGCCTGCCGTGTTCGTGTCACACCCCCACACGGTTGGTCCGGCACAACTCTCAAGCGGGAATGCGTGCGGTGTTGCATTTTCACTTACAAGTGGGACCGCAGTTGAGAAAACCGACTATCGGCAAACCCCCACCCTGCCCACCACGCGATGGCTGAGAAAACAGGAGGGAGAAGAGATGGTTGTAGCATGGACTCCAAGAAAATTTGTGTCGGATGGGACTCGTGTGGGTGGCGTGTGCTGTACTGCTAGATGTGAATGCTAGTTATGGCCCATGCCA
Source organism: Triticum aestivum (assembly GCF_018294505.1). Taxonomy (NCBI): domain Eukaryota; kingdom Viridiplantae; phylum Streptophyta; class Magnoliopsida; order Poales; family Poaceae; genus Triticum; species Triticum aestivum. The sequence continues at coordinate 186,591,877 of NC_057810.1, read as the reverse complement.
TCCCACTATATCGAGCCTATATTGAGGTACGTAGAACAAATTTCCTGCAGTCCGTGCTCAGCCCTCCTCTATCTCTCTTCTCAACCAGCCAGCGGACGCGCGGAGCCCATCGTCTATTTGCTCACATGCGGTCCCACATGTTAGTGAAAATGCAAGCGGACCCATTGAACCTGCACATCTTTCACCTCGACGTGCTGGTGATGAAAAACAAATCCAATAAAGATCTTCGGTGGCCGCTTTTGGAGTTACTCAAGAGTAGTATGATTCTATTTACAGTTTAACCCAAGATGCACATCTCGTGGCTTCAACTACCACTCACTAGTAGAAAAAGGGGGAAATCTGAGGCACATTAGTGCCAGTTTGATTTTGAGCCGGCACTAATGTGTCCATTAGTGTCGGTTCCAACGGCTAGACGGCTACTCTCATTAGTACCGGATCGTGGTGAACCTGTAGCACCGGTTCGTGCCACGAAACGGTACTAAAGAGAGTGGTGGCAGGATGTTGTCAGCCTGGGGCCCGTCCAGCACCTTTAGTACCGGTTTCTGGCACGAACCGGTACTAAAGGTCGACGCACATAAACCCTTCGTCCACCCGAGCCACTCCGTTCTTCCCCTTTCCCCTCACTTCCTCTGTTCTTCCCCTCTCTTCCTCGAGCTCCTCACAAATTTTGCCCAAAATTTGTCAAGATTTGAAGGCCCCCATCCATTCAAATGATCACAAAGGTTAGCAACTTTGTCCTTTCAACTCTCGTTGCTAGATTAGCTCTTGCAATGCTTTGTATAGTGATTAATTTGGGAGGAATTATATTTGCTAGTATTTGATTTATATGCAATTAGAGGTCAAAAATAACACTTAGTTTGCATATGTAGGTGTGGTTTACTTAGTGCCTTCTAAATCTCCGTCGTAACCACCGTCGATCGCCCGCACCGTCCCGTCGCCGGCACCACCTTGTGGTGAGGCTCTTGTTCATGAATGTTTTACAATACCAAATTGATGTTTGTGTGATTTGGATATATAGTTACTTGTATAATTGTCTTACCCGTATGTTGTTTGTTATACATAGTGCCATGGTTTTGATATCCATCCCCGTCGGCCCTCGTCCTTGTTATGATTCAGATGTGGTATATTCTCTTTTAAAACTAGTTGTTGCATTTTGTGTTTATGAAAAATTATGTCCATCAAGTTGACATAGATATTTTTATCTAGGAGGTATGTGAACCGGAAATTCCAACCGACCCTATTGTCGAGAGGTTAAATTTAGTTGTAAGAGAAAATGAGTATTTGAAAGAAAAATTGAAAAGAATTAAGGGGGAGAAGATGGAATTGGAGTTTCATGTTGCCGATGTCGTCGATGATCACAAGATCAAGATGGGGAAAATGAGGTTGAAGATTAGAAAGATTAGAAAATATGCCATTGATAGTGTGGCTTGGTATCATTATGCTGTTGGATCAATTGTTACCTTAGTTGCGATCTTGATTGCATTTGATGTTGCATTTAAATTCTTTAGCTAGAGAGTTCTTTGTATGTTGCATTTAATTAAGTGTTGTATATGAACTTTATGTATGAACTTTATGTATGAACTTGTATTAATTTGATCTATTCGGTGTTGTGTATAATGAAGATATGAGCCGACAATGGATGTATGATGACCGTGCTCTCCCGGGTTCATTAATGGCATCCATACTTTTCTGCTTGCCGCTGAGGCAAACAAGCGGGCGGATGGTTTTATGCCTTGTCCATGTGATGCCTGTAAGAATGGTCACAATTACTCTACGTCAAAAACCTTTCACGTCCACCTATTTGAGTCTGGTTTCATGCCCCACTATAATGTTTGGACCAAGCACGGAGAAAGAGGGGTTATGATGGAAGACAATGAAGAAGAAGAGGACGACGACATCTATCCTGGCCATGGGTTCCCTGAATACGATGATACAACAATGGAGGAAGAAGCTGAGCCGGCAATGCGGGAACAAGCTGACGAAGAGGCATCAGATGAGCCCGCTGATGATCTAGGTCGGGCCATTGGCGATGCAAGGAGAAACTGCACAAGTGATTTGGAGAGGAAGAAGTTACAGCGCATGTTAGAGGATCACAAGAAATTGTTGTACCTGAATTGCGATGAAGGCTCCCAATATCTAAACAATACCGGAGAGGGTGATGAAAAGATATTCGATCTCGACGACCGAGCTGATGAAGTCATGAACTATGATTCTGATTATGATGACACAAACAATGTTTATGATGACACAGAGAATGCTGATCTTCAAATAACAAAGATACCGGTGAGGTATATTTATATAAGCAGGCATCTGGTGATCATCACATGTTTTTTTATTTTAAGATATATGAACGAATCGATCTTCCTTCTTTCAGCCCTCCGGATCGAGCAAATATGCTTCTACAGACAGCAGGACAAAGCGAGGCCCGAGCAGATTGTTGAAGGACGGTGTAAAGTACAACATCGACTCCGTCAAACCTAGTGGCGAACCCCAATCGCCTAAGAACATTGCAAACAAGTGGACTCGTCAGTGCGGAGTTCTTGTGAAGGACAAACTCCCGATCTCCATTCAAGAATGGAAAGAGCCAAAGACTAAATGTCCAGGTGTTACTTGGGTCGACAACAAAGCCAAACAAGACCTTTGGGATTCTCTGATGGAACATTTCACCCTACCAGATTATTTCACTAAAGAAAATGTGGACAAAGTGAAGGGCGTTGCTCTTAAAAAGATGGCAATTGCATTCAACACCCACAAGAAAACTGTATGGGCCAACTACCTCGCTGCAGAAAGGAAGACTCCAGAATTCACGGGAACACTGGAGAAGCAAAGAGAACACTGGGACGATTTCGTGAAATTCAAGGATTCAGAAATATCTAAGGAACGGTCGATAAAAAACAAGGCCAATGCTGCAAAAAAGACGCAGTTCCATAGGCTGGGTCCAGGTGGCTACGTGGTGGGAATGCCCAAGTGGGATAAGTCTGAGCAAGAGATGGAGGGTGCAGGGGTCACTCCGATTACTAGGAGCTGGCCCCCCCAGGTGCAGAACTTGGTTCTATGCGCATGGGGGGCGTTGGACCCGAAGACATGCCTGGTTTCAAAGAAGGCAAGTCTAAAAGGAGCCGAACAAAAGATACTTGACGCAATAGAAGAATCTCGAGCGGGGGTGTTCACGCCCAACAGAGAGAACGACGAGCTTACGCGCGCACTGGGAAATCCTGAACACCCGGGAAGAAAACGAGGCATGGGCGTTATTCCCTGGTATGAGGGCTTTTCGGACTGGAACGACGACTACAAGTCCCGTGCAAGAAAGAAGATGGAGGAGGAGAAGAAGAGGAAGCTGGAGGAGGAGCAGAGGAAGTAGTATGCAGAACGCCTTCAAGGCCTAGAAGCAAGGCACGCGGACTTGGCACTCAAATTCCAGCAGCAGCAGCATATCGACTCACTTAGCCAGGAAAAGGGGTCTCAGCAACGGCAGTAGCAAGCGGATGATCGTCCATCATTGGATAGCACCGTCCCATCCATGTCGAGAAGCAGCGTTGGTTCTGCCCCGGGCGACACACTGCTAGATACATACCACCCTGTGGATGACATCATAGAGAACGCTAATTGTGAGCTACACTCCAAAATGAAGAACATATCCATGAAGGTGGTGGACGGCGTTGCTTTCACAATTACCCCTGAAGCAACCTTCCATTGCATCCCGATTCTAGAGGGCTATGCTCGCTCATGGTTGATGAAGTGGTGGAGCCATATTCAATGCTATCACTTGACATTGTTGGAGGTGACGGCGAGCGCACACTGGGAGAGGCCGTACATCGTACCATCCTATGGAGAAAGGATTGCATCATCTTTCCAAGTCCACCGACACCGCGTCGTCTGCCGACTCCTCCTCAAAGTCCGCCACCGAGTCAGCAGACTCCCGCTCCTCCAAGTCCACAAACGCGTGAGCCGACTCCTCCTCGAAGTCCGCCACCTCCTCCAAGTCCCCGAACGCTTGAGCAGACTCCTCCTCCTTCATGTCCGGCACAGCGTAAGGCCACTCCTCCTGCTTCAAGTCCAGCACAGCGTCAGCCACGTCAGCCGTCCGCCGTCTCAGCAATCGCAGAAGAGACACGCCGCAGCTATGGTGCGTAGCGGTACGAGTCAAGGTTGTATAGGAAGTACATGCGGAGACAAGCGATATAAATATGGTCCAAGCCTCGCTCCTCTTCCTCAGAGGCCTTACGACATGACCGAGGACTAAAAGACAGCCATAGTGCAGGCCCAAGTGGACGCCCATTTTGGACCAAAACCGGCACCGCCACCAAAGGAGAAAGTGCCTGAGAAAACGATTGACCACTTCATTCGTATGGCTAGAGCACCAGCTCCCAAGCTTGTTGACTCAGACTATGAGCGTCAAATCAGGAAGCTACATCGAGCACGGCTACAGAAGGAAGCGAGCTCAAGCTCGAGCCAACAAGCAGCTGGCAAAAAATGCAGGAAAACCGTTCCCCAGCTGGGAGAACAGGCGGCGCAAGCGATCCCCCCGCTTGTTGTGCCAACAACACATGAGAGGAGTACGCGCGCCAAATATTATTGTGGGCAAACCGTTCGCGTTCCCCAGCAGGGCGATGTGCTAATAACGGAGGAGCATATAATGCAGGCTGAAATGCTCAAGATCTCTGTTGTACAACTCCTCGAAATCGAGCCCATGTCTCCGCTTAGAGAATCGGAAATAAAATGGAAATATGTCCGGGGCCAACCTTTGGTCCATCCAGACAAGGTCAAGGACCTCCCGACGAGAATGTATGAATTGCATCAATGGTACATGAACATTACCAAGATTTCCACTCGAGAGTCCCTCATGGTGAATGTCAAGCATGGGCATTATTACCATGAGAAAGCTCTGGCCATTGAGTATCCACAACTATTTCAGTTATACAATCGAGACGCACTCGAGAAGTCTATCGTCAGTTGCTATTGTCTGTAAGTGATTTCTTTCTGTAATTTAAGTCTCAAGCTAGTTATGTAGTGATAATTTTGATCAATCATTACATGTAATTATCCTCACTATATTCTTTTTTGTGGTATTATATGCAGGATGAAGATGTATGAAATGAAAAAATCTGGAAGGTATGGCATTGGGTTCATTGACCCAAATACCATTAATGAGGACATATGGAAGCTTCCATTTTATCAAGCAGGTGTAGAGGAAAGCATGCTAAAGTTCTTGAAGCGCCTCAATACCAATGAAGATATACTACTTCCTTAGAACTTCCCGTGAGTCACACTGTCTTGTACTACAAATTCTGTTTTTGCTTACTAGCTAGCTAGATGTTAATAATTAAGTGTATACGGTTTACGGTAGTTGATTAATTTTATGCACATGCCCGCTTAATTAAGACATGCAAACGTGTGCGCATGCAGTTGGCACTTGGTCTTGTTAGACATTAAAGTTGAGGAAGGAAAAGTTGAATTACTGGACTCACTAACTAAAGAATATAAAGACTTCACCATCGTGAAGGGGATAGTTAACAGGTAATTTCAATCATTATTAACTATATCTCGGCCTATTATTAGTTCGCATTTCCTAATATGAACTATTTAATAACCCCTTTATTAATTTTCTTTGCCGGCGGGCAGGGCATGGGCAAGGTTCATCAAGGTGACTCCAGGCAACTGGGCAAAAAAGTTGTTTTGCCATCGACCAAAGGTAAGTAATTAAGTAGTACTAGCTAGCTACAATCTCTTTAATTCTTGTTTCAATATCATTAATTAATTATCATGCTTGATTAATCATTATCTGATTCAATGCCATTCTCGTAAAGGCCCTGAAGCAGGCGCCGGGGAATAATCTGTGTGCATTCTACGTTTGCGAGAACATTCGCATGATGGCGTCCGAAAGGAGCAGATCTGATAGACAGGACTGGGTACGTTTGTCAAAACACTATTCACACCATTATCGATATCTAGTCACACAACTAACACACATGCATATTGATCTCCTTCTTAACAGTTCAGAGAGGTGCGGGATAAGCTCCTACCGTCGGACCGCATACTAGCACTTCAAGAGGAAATAGCCGGATTTTTGCTCGACCAGGTCATAGATCCCAAAGGAGAATACTATGACCCGCTACCGCCCCCATGAACCACTTGTCATCGTGCTCCGGAGGCAGCAAGGCAACATATGTAGGAGAAATTGTATATGTATATACATGTGTATGTGTGAATAATTAATGGTGTTGGTTGTGAGACATTCGAGGATATATATATATATATGTGTGTGTGTGTGTGTATATATATATATATGCAGTTCTATGTACGAGAAAATCTATTTATATATATGCATAACGTGTACAATTTGTAGTATCGTGAAATACCAGCAAACAAAAAAATTGAATGGAAAATAAAGCCAAACCACCCCCCCCCCCAAACATTTAGTACCGGTTGGTGTTACCAACCAGTACTAATGTCCTACGCGCACACGGGTGTGGCTCGTGCCACGTGGTGTCACTTTAGCGCCGGTTCGTGATGAACCGATACTAAAGGGGGGGGGCTTTAGTCCCCACTCTTTAGTGCCGGTTGGCAAACCGACACTAAAGGCCGTTACGAACCGGCACTAAAGGCCCGTTTTGCACTAGTGACTCTATTTTCTTTCATGACACGACCTGGATGCTGGATGTCCCACATGTCGGCAAAAGGAGGAAGAACCCGACCAAATCTTCGGTTGTGCTCTCAGATTAGACTAGTTGTGCTAACTTAAAAAATTTATTGTGTACTCCCTCCGTTCCAAAATACTTGACTTCCATTTGTCCAAAAATGGATGTACCTATATAGTAAAACATGTCTAGATACATATATATTTTGAGAAATAGAAGGCATGTATTGTGCAACGGAGGGAGTAGAATGGATGCAAGTTTTTGTATTTGGAAGAAGAGTACATCCATATATTGATAGAGCGAATTTAGTAGATGTTCTATCACTTTTAGCTAGCAGAGAGGCTAGAGATGAGATTAGAGCATTTGTTGATACTCCTACTAGAATAGAGGCTAGACATGAGACTAGATGCGAGGAAGCAACGTCTACTTCTTTACACTCGAAGAAGAAAGAAGCACGCAAGATCGAGCCTCCGCAGATCAACAATGAATGCATCGAGAAGCCACTAATCCAACTTACAGGAGTAGTAAAATGTATTCTTCTAGTTCTTGTTTTCTTTGGTCTTGCTTTTCTAGTCAAAATTATTATGGGAGTTCGTGCAAAACGGAGGTCCATTTGGGGTCGTTCGTTGGAGTTGGCCTTACAAGTGGGACCGTAGTTCAGGAAACCAACTATCGGCAAACCCCCACCTCGCCCGCCGCGTGATGGCTGAGAAACGACAAGGTTGAAGAGTTTTCTCTAGCACGAACTCCAAGAAATAATATGGTGTCAGATGGATGTCGTGGTGGTGGCGGGTGCCGTACTCCTGGACGTGAATGCTTGTTCTGGCCCATGCCACCCTACTAGTCCTACTACTTACTCCTACTATATAGTACTAGTATCGAGGATTCGAGGTGCTGGTTACGTACAGCGAAGACACTAACATATGGCTACAGTAAAAACACCCGCCCGACGCGCGAAGCATGTGAAGCTAGTACAAATAGTGTACTACTATTGTTGATTGGCCTCATCCGATAACCTGTTGCAATGCACCTACAATTATGTATTCAAAAAATATATTTTTGCCTCGTCACACCACTCACTCATAGAAGCAACTTGAAAGCCATTCATAAATTTAGTAACTTTATCATAGGCATATCATTTTATTACATACAACAGGTCATCAACCCACATCGACAATGAGGATACATATAAATACTAAAGTTTTCACCACACAACAAATAACAAGCAATGAAATGAACTTCAACTCAACCATTCCTCGGTGTTGGAAACGCTTGCTTTGAACCACAAGTGATTCTCTGGGACGGGCCATCCATTGTCGATCTGGAGACCAATGTAGGAATGATCATCCAGGCTGAAGCGGCCTACTATACCAGTACCAGGGTAGGGAACCACCCAAATGTCCGAGGTATAGACACAGTTGCTTCTCATAAATGGTAGTAACGTTGTGTCAATGGCAGTTGGATCGCCTTTCACCATCATTGGATAGTTTTGTCCAAGGAAGAGCGAGTTTTCTCCAAGACTATCAATTCTGTACCAGGAAGAAGGAGTTGGCGCTAGCACACTAGTATCCATTCTAAATACCATGCAACGGGTGTTGGAATAGGTCCGGAGAGTGCGACTGTGGGAGACTACACCTGCTTCCTTAGCAGTAACATCATCAGTGGGCTGTATACACACAAGAAGAGGTGATCCATCGGAATTAGTTGCCAGGCGCCAAAGAGTATATGGGTGCTGCTCGTCCTCATGCTCGTGATCATCACCATCGTCATCTCCCCCTTGGTTATAAAATTTTTCAAGTATAGGTGGTGGAATGTTCACAGGACCTTGGAAACACAAGAAGAAGGTTAATTAGTAAAGGGAAACTTGCTAACCCGCATGCATGTGGATGAAACAATTATAATTACGGTGGAAGACAAATGTACCAAAACTATGAGGATGCCATGCAAAAACAGTGCCACGATTGGTGGCAGCAAACACAAGGCCCTCGTATTGAATTGCATCACAGTACTCATCCGTGTACAAAAACTGATTTTTCAGCAATATCCATCGAGTCAAACCACCAAGGATGGTAACAAGCTTGTCGAAGATAGCAACAACTTCATAGTTGTTGTAATTCCAAGAGCGGTTGGGAACTCGACAAATTGCTATCTTCCGTAGAAGACAGTCACCATGATCGTATTTGAACATGCATACAATACTGGTGTGCTCAACCTCTAGGTACTCTGCTGAGATTTTTGGAAGTGGAACCCGGTCACGAGTGTACACATTCACAAGTTCCCACTCGCAGTTGGACCCAATGTAAACAACCCGATCTCCATTTGCGCCTGCCCAAGCCTTTCCCTCAAGCGATGGCATCTTAACATCATATGTATCATTATCAAGCGACATCAACTTGCACAGGGCGAGACCTCCGTCGTGCCGGCGCCAGTCATCAGGGTCACGGCGAAGAAGATAGGGGAGATCAAACCGCTCCTTGACTCTTGGGTTCCTTGTAATGATGTTATTAGTTGAGTCGAGAATGGGCTTGAACGAACCTGCCATGCTAGCCGAGGTGATGAAGTCACACCGATCAATGAGTTCCTCCACCACGTCATCTTTCAGATCGGGGCAAGAATAACGGGGTCATTTCCGGCCTGTTCCCTCCATGGAGAAGATGATCGAAAATGGCAGAAGAAAGGGTGAAGGGCTAAAGGAAAATGGAGGAAGGAGAGGAAGAGCATGCGACAGCAGTTCCAAATCGAGAGGGAAAGGCGAAGAGTCGGTGGACGGTTGCCAGTTTGCCACGGTTCACGAAGAGGTGCCCCGACCTACACGTCCATTTGGAAATACTCCTACTACTCGTCGTCGTCTCACTGATATGTTGGAACAGGACCACATGTCAACGAAACATGGTGTGTAATTTCTCATGCAAAATGTGATCTGGCCGCGTTGGCCTGAGGTGCCACATTAGTTATCGACCTTTATTTTTTTAAAGGCGTGCCGTTCAGTTTTGAAGCACGACTAACTGGTACTGTACGCAGAGAAAATATAAACTACTCTACCACTACTCCACCTCCAGTACTAGTAGTATAAAAAAGATATATAGGCTGGAGCTTCAGTGCTTTCTTGCCAAGGGCTGCCCACTTGCTTCTCACACTACCACCCTCTCTCCAGATCTAAAAAAGACGGCCCCCCTCTCCCTCCTCACCGGTGGTCACAGATCCACCAGGGAAGAAAAGAACGTGCAGCATTGATGCACTCGTCGTCGGCGAGCGAGGTCACGCACTGACGACAAGGCTGTCCTCTCAGACCTAGCGCCTGCGCGGGATGGCCTCCATCCCCAAGCTCGCTGCCGTAGTGTGTGTGGAGGACGACGACCATGAGCGAAGCCACTTCCTGCCGACCCTCAGGTATGCTACCTCTTTTCGAACCATACCCTTGTTCTATTGCCCCATCTGCCACGTCGTTGCATGTGGATCTTTTTCCACTCCACCATCTTCCCAATTTGCTATCCTCTGCTCTTCTAGCCGCGCAGACGAAAACCATAATTTGCACTATTAAAGGAAACCCTACTTCATGCAGACTAATCCATGTCTGGGTTGAATAAGGAAAGGAAGGGAGACTGTACTGTCCAAGAGAGTAGGCATCGAACCCGCATCTAGGTTGAAAAGGGGAAAATCAGTAGCTAAGGAATGAGTCTCGTATCTCTTGGTTGAAGAAGGGTAGAAAGGTGTCGGTGTACTAGAATAGGGGTACCCTAGTATCCCGAACTTGTGCACAGGCAGTTGCAACACCCCGCGGCAAGGCTTTGCCGGGCGACCGCCAAGGTCCTCCATGGTTCCTTTGGAGCCATTCAAGAACAAAGTATTCAAGCCAAGAGACAAGGCCCCGGCAAGAGGAGCTTGCCGGGAAGGCCAGCCAAGGCATCTCAAGGAACTTGCCGTGACGCGCCACGCGTCCCGGCAAGGCCCGGTGAGCGACAAGCTTCCGGGCGCGACAAGACAACGACCGCGGCAAGGCGCTTGCCGCGACAAGCTACCACCCTGTACCTGTGCTCCAGCACATCCACCAACGTGTCGCCCTGGGGCCTTTCCAGGCGCGCGTGGCGAGAGGCTGTGCAGCCAACGGTGTGCGGTGGCAAGCGACGCTAACAAGATTGCCATCGTGGCGAGCGGTGGCGTCCCTGACGGTCCTTTTCTGCACTGTTTGGGCGACACAGACGGGCATTTAATGCCTTTGTCCCCTGCCGTCAGGGTTAGGTAGGATACACTGTACAGGTAGTTGTACCAACCGCAACTCCTTTTCCATTTTTACCCTTGTCTAAGTTGCCACCTATCGGTGACCCCTTGAGCATATAAAAGGAGGCCCATGCGCAACGTAGAAGGGGTTCGGCTCATTTTGAAGCCAGAAAAATACTCACGCTTGGTCTTGTAGCACTCAGCGCTCCCGAGCAAGAACTCAATACACTAAGACATGCAGCAGTAGGAGTGTTATCTCTCCGGAGAGCTCCGAAGCTGGGTAAACTGCTCGTGTGCTTCGCCTCGATCCGCTCTTCGTGCGATCTCCGCCTCCCGACGAACCGAAAGGGGCTCGGTCCGCCGGTCCCATAGGGCTTCGCGGATCAGTTTCCCCGACATCTTTGGCGCGCCAGGTAGGGGACGTCGAGTTTGTGTGAATCCTATCCGGCGTTCACACGAGCTAGATCTTCAACCTTTTCATCGACATGCCATCGAAGAAGAAGGCTTCGGGGGCAACTGTTCCGTCCATGTCAGTCCCACCACCACCGGACCAATCGGGTGGTGGGGAAGACGCCGGCGGAAGAACGGGCGTCGACGAGGAAGCTCACGGTGCTGCCAGGCCCAAGGACAAGGCTGCATAGACATCGGCGTCCGTACATGCACCGCACCCATCTCAGGAGGCGCGGGACCGACAGCGTCATGGTATTCGCAGTACCATACGTTTGTTGGACCAAGATCGAGCTGGTGGATCTCGGGGTGCTCAAGACCAGCATGCACACCAACATGTAGGCACGAGCGAGACACGGTCGCCTGGACGGGATACTGCTCCTTCTAACATAGTTAGAAGTCCGAGCATATCCCGCTCCTCGCACCGTTCGCCACTTCCGCCCACCACTCGAGCAGAAGCTTTGGCGCGAGCTCAACTGCTCCTGGATTACCCTCCAACAACAGACAAGATCGACGAATGGAGGGCCACCATGCAGAGTCTCGTCGGCTTCACCAACGGCGACACTCCACGGCAGCCGAGTACATCACTGCCGCGGCAGGACCGCTAGGCACGAGCTGATGGCGATGAAACCGGTGGAGGTGCAACCACCATGCACTCTCCACCCCGAAGGCCAAGATCGCCGACTCGTCGGATCCACCTCGACAGCGACTCCACTGCATCGTCGGATCCACGGGCTCATCGGGATCAGCGCCAAGTTCTTCACGAACGACAGCAAGAAGATGCTCGCACCCGCATCGAGCGCCGAAGAGAAGCGTGGCGTCAATCAGACCAGCGCGCAGGACCCTCTGTCGACATGCATGCGCCAGGGGAACCAGGCGACTTGCCGTACACGGTAGGTTGCCCTGCGTTCACTCGTGAGCTGCGGCAAGTCCAGTGGCCCAGCACGAAGAATTTCAAGCCAGACGTACCGGAGAAGTACGACGGCAAGACGCATCCGTCGGAGTTCCTCAGCATCTACACCATCGCGGTGCAAGCTGCCGGGGGACGGGACGACAAGATCCTTGCCAACTACTTCCCGCTGGTGCTCAAGCCCAATGTCAGATCCTGGCTCATGCACTTGCCGGACAACTCCATATCCTACTGGGCTGACTTGTGCCATCATTTTGTCGGCGCCTTTACAGGCGGCCACAAGCCTCACGGCCAAGAGAGCGATCTTCATATGCTCGCCCAGAAGGAAGGAGAGCCCCTGCGCAAGTACATTCAGAGATTCAGCCGCGTACAGCACAACATCCCAGATGTCCACCCTGCCGCGGTAATCAGCGTGTTCCATCAGAACGTGCGAAACCACAGGATGCGGGAGGAGATGGCGATGTGCAAGATCAGAGACGTTAGTGAGCTATATGGCCTGGCCGACAAGTGTGCGCGTGCTGAGGAAGGGAGGAAACTCCCCAGAGAGAATACAGGAGCAGGAGGATCTGATAGTGAGGTTGCCGCCCCGGCAAAGAAAAACCGGCGGTGGAACAACAGGAAGAAGAAAGGCAAAGATGTGCTAGTCATTGAGCAATCCGGCAAGAAAGCCAAAGCTGGTTGCTCCGGCAAGGAGATTGCCGCAGGCGCCAACCACCAGGCTGTGGCGGTCGCCGACAAGCAGGACGGCACCAACAAGAAGTACTGCAAGATCCACCGCACCAGGGGCCATGACCTCCAGAGCTGCAAGAAAGTCGAGCAGCTTGTCGAGCAGCAGAAGGCTGAATACGAGCGGCGCGACAAGGAGAAGGGCCAGGAAGGTGCTGGAGGAACCGGCAAGAAACGTCCCGGCCGAGGAGGACGCCGCGGCAAGGCCAAGCAGCGGCAAGGAGACAGACCTCGCCGCGGCCGCGACAAGGATGAAGATGACGACGACGATGAAGATATGGATGATGATGAGACCGATGAGCAGGAGTTCCAGAAAGCCACGGAGATCCTGTGCATTGACGGCGGTGCTTCTCTGCATACTTCACACCACCAGCTCAAGCAATGGGTGCGGGAAGTCAATGCAGCAGAGCCACCCATCGAGTCACGCAAGCCTCTGAAATGGTCCAGCACGCCTATCATCATTGATATTGAGGACCACCCAGATCGCATAACTGCGGTCGGGTGCTTGCCGATGTTGGTTTCACCAACTATCCGCAACCTCAAGGTCACTAAGATGCTAGTTGACGGCGGGGCCGGCTTGAACCTGATCTCCTCCGCGGTACTCCAGAAACTCCAGATCCCTGATAGTGAGCTCGAAGAGACCGGCACATTCCAAGTAATCAATCCGGGAAGGAGCAAGCCGAAGGGAAAGATCACGTTGCCGGTAACATTTGGCAGCAAGTTGAACTTCAGGACTGAGAGGGTCACCTTTGACGTTGCTGACTTTCCATTGCCTTACAATGGGATACTCGGCCGTCCAGCGCACGCCAAATTCATGGCAGCCTCTCACTATGCGTACAACGTGCTAAAGATGCCAGGCCCGATAAGTGTCATCTCTGTCCCTGGTGACAAGAAGGATGCTCTTATCTGCGCCGACAAGATCTACCGGGAAGCAGCAGCCGCAACAGGTCGCAGATCACTTGCCATTGAAGCTCCCGGGGGAAAGAAGAAGACCAGGTCCGGCAAGAGTTCTGATGCCCACTCCGGCAAGCGCACCTCCTCGGAGTGCTGTGCTACCGTCGAGGACGCACCATCGAGCTCCACCGGCAAGTGTAAGAAGACCATGGTAGCTTCACCTGAGACCAAGAAGGTGCCCGCCAAGGAGGACGGCACTGGTGGTACCTTCACCATCAGTGCCACTCTCGACCCTAAATGGGAAAGCGCGCTCGTTGCTTTCCTGCGGGCGAACATCGACGTGTTTGCATGGCAACCGCCTGACATCCCCGGTGTTCCCAGGAAAGTAAACGAGCACCATCTTGTTGTCTGTCCTCACGCGCGGCCCGTCAAGCAGAAAGTCGGGAAACAGGCAGTGGAGCGCCAAGAATTAATCGCTGAAGAAATCAAGAAGTTGGAAGCAGCAGGCCTTGTCAGAGGAGTGCTCCATCCTATGTGGTTGGCCAATCCTGTAGTCGTGTGCAAGGCAAACGGGAAATGGAGGCTCTGTATCGACTTTACTGATGTCAATAAAGCTTGTCCCAAAGAACCATTTCCCTTGCCGCGCATTGACCAGATTGTTGACTCCACGGCCGGATGTGACTTGCTTTCATTTCTTGATGCATACTCAGGATATCGTCAGATCTTCATGGCAGAAGAGGATGAGGAGAAAACTGCATTCATCACCCCATGTGGCACATACTGTTTTGTACGGATGCCTTTCGGTCTAAAGAATGCTGGTTCAACATTTGCAAGGGTAGTCCATGACGCTTTTGAGCCATAGATACACAGAAATGTGGAGGCCTACATGGATGACATAGTGGTCAAGAGCAAGGACAAAGCAACTCTGATTCAAGATTTAGACGAAACCTTTACAAATCTGCGCAGGATCAACCTCAAGCTTAACCCCGAGAAGTGTGTGTTTGGAGTCCCCTCCGGCAAGCTTCTCGGGTTCTTCATGTCTCAGCGGGGAATTGAAGCCAATCCCGACAAGATCAAGGCCATTGAGCAGATTGAAGCACCGAAGCGCGTCAAGGATGTACGAAGGCTTGCCGGTTGCATGGCTGCTCTCAGCAGGTTTATCTCTAGGTCTGCTGAGTGCGCCCTGCCATTTTTCAAAATACTGAAAAAGGCAGGTCCAATGAAATGGACTCCGGAAGCAGAGGCTGCGCTGCAGGACTTAAAGAGATACCTGTCCTCCACTCCAACACTTGTCGCACCTAAGCCACAAGAGAAGTTGCTGCTATACATAGCGGCACCCAATCAAGTGGTTAGTGCTGCGTTAGTAGCGGAGAGGGAGGAGGACGATGAGCCGGCAACCACGGCAAGTGCATCCAACGACAAGCAAGGGACTTCGCCGGAAAGCTCTGGTCCCGACAAAGATCGATCTGCGCAGACGCGTGAAGAGATGCAGAAGAGAATGGTGCAGCGCCTAGTTTACTTTGTCAGTTCCCTTCTGCAGGGGGGCTAGGTCAAGGTACTCTGGTGTGCAGAAATTGCTTTTCGGCCTTCTCATGGCCTTGAGAAAGTTGCGCCATTAATTCCAAGCACATGAGATCACAGTCGTCACTCATTTTCCGCTAAAGAGGATACTGCAAAATCCGGAAGCAACAGGCAGGATTGTCGAGTGGGCACTGGAACTGTCAAGCTTTGGCCTCAAGTTTGAGAGCACTTCAACTATGCAAAGCAGAGCATTGGCAGAGTTCATAGCAGAGTGGACGCCAACACCAAATGAAGAAATTCCAGAAACGAGCATCCCCGTCAAGGAAGCAAGCAAAGAGTGGCTAATGTACTTTGATGGTGCCTTCTCGCTGCAAGGCGCCGGTGCGGACGTGCTACTTGTCGCACCCACCGGAGAGCACCTCAAATATGTAGTCCAGATGCACTTACCCAAGGAGCAAGCAACAAACAATACTGCAGAGTATGAAGGTTTGCTTGCCGGTTTGAGGATCGCAGCAGACCTTGGGATCAAGAAGCTCATTGTCAGGGGTGACTCACAGCTTGTCATCTGCCAAGTGAACAAGAATTGTCAGAGTCCGTTGATGGAAGCCTACGTCGATGAAGTGAGAAAGCTAGAAGAGCACTTTGACGGCCTACAAATGGAACATGTTCCAAGAGCTCAAAATGACATTGCTGATGGCCTGTCGAAGTGCGCCGCACTTAAGCTACCTGTGGAACCAGGGATCTTTGTGCTCAAGCTGACTCAACCGTCCGTAACACCATCAACTGGACAGAACAAGAAGAGGAAGTTGATTTCTGGTGACTACTTTCCGGCAGAGCTCCCCGAAGCCGCCACCAAGAAGGTCCCCAAGATCAACACCAAGGATGCTGAGGAGCAGTCTGCTCCGGCAAGCCTAAGGGTTTGTTCCGTTGAAGCAGACGCTCCCGACAAGTTTTGCTCCGGCAAGCTTGCCGGGGAACATCAAGCTCCGGCTGAGCCGCAAGTTCTCGCTGTAGAAGCGGATGTTCCCGCAGCAGCAGCTTTGCCTTTAGTCCTTGTTGTCGAGCTGCAAGCTCCAACATGGGCACAGCAGATTGTCCGTTTCCTTCAGACAGGAGAACTTCCCGAAGAGCAAGAAGAAGCGGAAAGAGTAGCCCGGCGGTCAAGTATGTACCAGTTTGTCGACAACACACTGTACAGAAGAAGACTCAATGGCATGAAATTGAAGTGTATTCACCGGGAAGACGGACAAAAGCTGTTGGCAGAGATACATGGAGGCATATGTGGTCACCACATTGGCGCAAGAGCACTTGCCGGCAAAGCGTTCCGGCAAGGTTTCTTTTGGCCGACAGCCCTCCAGGATGCAACTGCACAAGTAACCAAGTGTGAAGCGTGCCAGTTCTGTTCGAAGCAGATACACCAGCCAGCTCAAGCTCTCTAGATGATCCCTTTATCCTGGCCATTTTCGGTCTGGGGGCTCGACATCCTCGGCCCCTTTCCCCGAGCTGTCGGGAGCTTTGAGTACTTGTACGTTGCAATCGACAAGTTCACAAAGTGGCCGGAAGTGGAACCAGTGAGGAAGGTGACAGCACAGTCAGCAGTCAAGTTCTTCAGGTCAATTGTTTGCTGTTTCAGGATCCCTAACAGGATCATCACCGACAACGTCATGCAATTCACGAGCCGCACCTTCATGCAGTACGTCCAAGATCTTGGCGCCAAGGTCTGCTTCGCTTCTGTTGCTCATCCGAGGAGCAACGGTCAAGCAGAGAGGGTGAATGCTGAAGTGCTGCGCGGGCTCAAGACCAGGACTTTCGACAGGTTGCGCAAGTGCGGAAAGAGCTGGATTGAGGAGCTGCCGGTGGTTCTTTGGTCGATCAGGATGACGCCAAATCGAGCTACTGGCCAGACACCTTTCGCTCTAGTCTATGGAGCGGAGGCAGTTCTCCCCACGGAACTCGTATACGGGTCACCTCGAGTGCGCTCTTATGATGAGCTTGAGCAAGAGCAGTTGCGACAAGATGACGCGCTGCTCCTTGAGGAGGACCGTCTTCAGGCTGCTGTACGAGCTGCTCGATACCAGCAAGCTTTGCGCCGCTACCATAGCCGCAAAGTTAATGCCAGAAGTTTCTAGGAAGGCGACCTTGTTCTTCGGTGCGTTCAGTCCGCCAAGAATTCCAACAAGTTGATGCCAAAGTGGGAAGGCCCTTACCGGGTGAAACGAGTCACTAGGCCTGGCGTTGTTCGCCTTGAGACCGAAGATGGCATTCCGGTGAGCAACTCCTGGAACATTGAACATCTTCGTAAGTTTTACCCGTAGGGCGCGGTTGCCGGAACCCGTTCCGGCAACCACCTTTTGTACAAGTCTTGCCGATGTTGCATGTAATCCTTTGTACAAAGCCGGGCGCAGACCCCGTGCATAAGTAAAGATCATGTGCTCCGCACATCTTGTCAATTTCATGCTTTATACTATTTCTTGCATGCATTATCTGACACTTTGTGCAGCACCTACCTCCGGTAAGCAATAACGAGCCATAAGGCTCCATATCTTTATTTTCTCTTCTTTCTCTTTCTCAAGGAAGGGAAGGTTCCCTCGCCCACAAGTTTGCCAGGGGGAAAGGAGAAGATAATGGTATGGACCAAGCGTCGCTTGAGGAAGTTTCGCCTTACCAGGAAGCAAACGACAGAAAAGCTAAGTTGCCAAAGTTTGAGCAATCAGTTTTAAATTTTGAAGTTATCTTCCTCGAACGACCGTGCTTTGTATGGAAAACCTGTGCGCGGAGGAACCAACTCGTAGCTAGTTGCGCCATTACTTTGTTTCGAGTTCGCTCAACAACTTAAGTGAGTTGCGACTAGTTGCGACAAGGTTTCTTGTCGGTAGCGGCACCGCCAGCAGGCTGCTAACGTCCCGCACTCAGCACTCCCGGCTCAAGGTGCCTGCACCGACAAGTTCCCTAAAAGCGTAGGGCAAAAACATACAAAGGAAGGGATCAAGTAAAGGAAATAACATAGCAATCCCTACCCAAAACAGAGTTATATTACAAGATAACTTGTCGCAGCTCTAACAGAATGTTCTCATGACATGACCAGCAGCGACAAAGAAAAAGAAAAGAAGGGCGGCCTAATCTACGCGATCGCCCTCAACCCTCTTGATCCCGCTCACCTTGTCCACAATGGGTGCGACAAGGGCCTTGAGCGCTTCCAGATCAGCATCCGGCGGCAAGGACCTGAGGACGTTGGTGAGGTTGAAGCTTGGGTTGCGGAAGGCCACCTTCACCAGCACCTTCTGAAGAGCCCCCGCGCAGATCCTGCGCGACTCGTCGGCCAGCTGCTTTGGGATCTTCTCCCGGAGTCGTTGGAGGGCCGTCGCCACGCCTTTGAAGAAAAGGCTGAGCTTGGCGCTGGGTTGGAGGTGCTCATCGGAGGAGTACCCGAGATCCTCTATCCCTGGCTGCGCCAGCTCCCCGTCGATGGCTGCGGCAAGATCCACGAGACCCTCAGTCCAGTGCTCCACAGTCTCCCGGAAAGCGTTGTGGGCGGCAGCAGCATTCGCCAGCAGCGCCTCGTCGGCCTTGATCTTTTCCTTCAAGGCCACCTCCTGCTCCCTGGCACCATCCAGTGTCTTGGTCAAGGTGGCCAACTTCAACTCGAGATCCGCGTTGGAGTCCTTGGCGGCGCTAAGCTATTGGCTCCTCTCGGCGAGGCGACCCTGCAGCTCACAATGAGCCGCGGCGTCCTTCTCGCGCTCACGCTTGAGCACAACAAGCTCCTCGCCGCTCGCCATGAGATCAGCCTACAGCTGCGCCATCTTCGTCTCCAGCTCCTTCTTGGCGGCCTTGGCAGCTGCGGTAGCGTCCTTTGCTTCCTTGAGAGCCCCGCCAATCGCTTGCTCGCGCGCGACAAGCTCCTCCTCGTGGCTGTCAAGGTTGACCTTGCGCTGCGCCAATTCGCCTTCCTACGCAGACAGCTTCTCGGCAGCAAGCCGTTGCTGCTCCTCAACCTCAGCCTTCCCGAGGAGGAAGGCTTTCCGCTCCTCGGCGAGTTGCTCCCGCTCCTCTGCTAAGGATCGGAGAGCTTCCTGCTTGAGACCCCGGAGCTCCTCCGCGCGCTTCTCGATGTCCACTCCCGCCTTCGCGACAAGCGCCTCTCGGGATACCAGCTTGGCTTGTTGGGCGCGGTAGAGCGACAGCAGCTTCCGCAGCAACCGCTCCTCCTCAGGCTCGTCACTGCTTCTGCTTGGTGCGTCGACTAGCGCCAGCCCAGCGGAGGCGAGCACCTCTTCGTCAAAAGTTTCTCCTTCGACCGGCGCCCAGGAGCTCGACGTCCAGGGGAGCTTGATGAAGACGCCATCGCCGGCCTTCAAGTAGGCACCGGGCTGGGGCTCTTCGGAGCCTGGCGCTGCAGCAGCGGCAGAGGGATCGGCGGTCGGTGCAGCGCCTCACGCTCCTGCGGCCTCGGGGCCATCAGTGCGATCGCCGAATTCCTCGCCAGCTTCTGCGGTGGCAGCCTTGGCGGCCTCTTTGCCGGCGGGATCATCAGCGCCGGCCTCTTCTTCGGTGGCAGCCGCGTCGTCATTGTTGCCACGCGCGTTCTCCTTGCCGGCGGCCTCGGTTTCCATTGGATCCGCCGCAGATGGATCTGACGACCGAAGAGGGGAGAAAATTCAAGCAAATATTCAAAAAAGAAAATCAGAAGAAGAAGAACCCAAGGGAAGTTCTCAAGCGAGAGGATTACCTGGACCTACAGCCGCAGTCTCTGCCACTGGGGGATCACTAGTACTATCCCTTGCCGGAGAACTGTCCCTTGCCGGAGAATTCTCCCTTGCCGGAGAATGCTCCCTTGCCGGGGAATCCTCCCTTGGTGGTGTAGTCGAAGCAGATGGCATCTCGGGAGCAGCTTCCGGGCACTCCTGGTGAGGCTGCTCTGCTCCTGCACAAACCAACAGTCAGAAATCAGCAAAGAAAGAGCACCCATGCGCACTTGACAGCAAGAAGTAAACTATAGACTTACGCTGGGGGCTGCGCTGGGGGCTGCTTTGGTGAATAGTTGCTGGGTCCAGCAAGGTGGTCTCAGGCGCGTCCCCTGTTGCCGCGGTGGGTTCATCCTCGATGACAATCACCGGGACCTTGGCTCTCTTCGCCGCTCTCTGGGCCAGAGTCCTGAAAAGGGATGAGTTCGGAGTAAAGCAAATCAGATACAAGACACACATCAAGAATTGAAGAATTACAAGTACAGCGAAGGATCTTACTCTTCTTCTTCGTCGTCGGAGCTGAGCGCGGAGAGATCGAAGTCCAGCTCGCCTCCGGTGCGACGAGGTGGAGGAGTAGGCTCCCTTGTACACTTGGCAGGTGCGGTAGCGGTGGACCTGGAATACCCCGCTCCAGTTGCCGCAGCAGCGTGAGGTGCTCCTGCGGCAACAGTGCTTGCCGTGGTAGAGCGTGTCACGTGGTGCGGCGGCTGTTGACTCGTCTGTCGCCCCGCTACGTCCCCGGCCTTGCGGAGACGCCTTCTTGGTGGGGCTGGGGGCTCCGCTTGCGGTGAGCTAGCTGAAGGTGGGGAGGAGGAGCCGATCTGCAACGGGTCGCCCGCGCCCTCGGTGGGCTCGCTCGACTCAAATTCAGGCCCGACAAGCTCTTCCTCGCCGACAAGCTCTTCTCACTCGGCAAGGCTTGCCGCCTCTGCTGCCTCTGCCTCCTCCAAGGTGAACCCAAACTCGCCCGCGGCAGCTGCTGCTGCCGCCTCTTCCAGCCTAGTGGCGATGCACTGCATCTCCGCATCGGTGGTGTCTCGGGTGAGGCTCTTCTGCTCGTCGGGGCGGACCGGCACTTCAACCAAGCTGTCGAAGAACTCCTGCACGACGTCGTCTGCAGGCTCTTGCCAAGTTGGAATGATTCCATGCGAATTGCACAGCGGCATCATTGCACGGATGCGGTCGAGCGAAGAATTGTTGCACAGCGGAACTACATTCCGCGGCAACATGAATGGATGCTGAGGATCGCGCTTGAACAACTCTAGAAGCATCGTGTCCAGTTCCAAGACAGTGAAGTTGAAGTTGAGGCCCGGGCGCAGCCTCATGATATCCGCCGAGTTCTGGAACTCCCAAGCGGGTCTCCTCCTCTCCTGAAGGGGGGCGATGCGACGGCGAAGGAAATCTGCGCCAACAGCGCCTACGGTGAGCCCGGCAAGCCTGAGGCGTAAGATTCGGGTAACGGCAATCTTCAGCCTGTCATCTTCTGGGGCCACGTTGCTCCAATCGTTGCCGTGTACTATTGGGGTTTGGTGCCGGGCGGTGAATGGCTGTGGGTTCTCCTCGACGATCCAGCACGAATCTGCTCTCCACTCCTCCCACTTGCTGCGAAGCTCTCCCTCCAGATAAGCTTCCTTCTTGTCGACCCTCGAGATCCAGGCGATTCCGCCGGCAAGGGGCTCTCCTCTCTCGACTCGGGGCATAAAGAAGTGGCGGAAAAGAGCTACGTTTGGGTGGACTCCGACAAAGTTTTCGCAGAGATGTGCGAAAACTGCCATGGTCAGAACGGCGTTGGGGGTGAAGTCAAGGAGGTGGAACCCGTAGGTGTTCAGGATATCACAGAAGAATTCAGAGAAGGGCGGGCAAAGCCGGCAGTAGAAGAACAGCACGAAGAAGGGGTACCCATTCGGAGCCAGTCTCGAAGCGGCGGCTGAGAGTACCCTCGTGCGCGGATGCGCTCGCGTCTCCGTCGACCAGAAGAGGTAGTAGTACTCCCTCAGCTCCTTCGCGTCGAGCTGAGGGGGGAAGATGGCCCGCTCCTTTCGCAGCGCCACGAGCCGCTGCGCCTCGGCTGACTTCACGCCCTTCCCCTTGTCGGCTTTCGGAGCCATGGCGGAAGTGGCGGGGGAGATCGTCGGCGTCGGTGGCGCTGGTGGCGATGGGGGGCGGAGCGCTGCTCTCTTTCGACTTTGGGAAGAAGGGGGGAGCAGCGGAGATTTCCGAGATTGGAAGTAGCAACCGGTGAGGGGGGCGAACTGCCCCTGTTTCCCCTGCTTATAAAGAGCGAGGGGGCGGACGTTACGGCCTTCCGAATAAATAAACCACCCACGATCTCTCCCACGACGCCGCATTCGACGCGTGCCGTTGGGGGAGGGCGCGGTGGATACGGAGTAAGATACGGCGTAACCCAGGCCGCGCGTGCCCGTGCCCTGTTCTGGGCCTGGCCCAACAGCGCTCGGCACCGTGTGTGGCCCAGGCCCGGGGGCTCCTGTCGGTGTACTAGAATAGGGGTACCCTAGTATCCCGAACTTGTGCACGGGCAGTTGCAGCACCCCGCGGCAAGGCTTGCCGGGCGACCGCCAAGGTCCTCCATGGTTCCTTTGGAGCCATTCAAGAACAAAGTATTCAAGCCAAGAGACAAGGCCCCGGCAAGAGGAGCTTGCCAGGAAGGCCAGCCAAGACATCTCAAGGAACTTGCCGCGACGCGCCACGCGTCCCGGCAAGGCCCGGTGAGCGACAAGCTTCCGGGCGCGACAAGACAACGACCGCGGCAAGGCGCTTGCCGTGACAAGCTACCACCCTGTACCTGCGCTCCAGCACATCTACCAATGTGTCGCCCTGGGGCCTTTCCAGGCGCGCGTGGCGAGAGGCTGTGCAGCCAACGCTGTGCGGTGGCAAGCGACGCTGACAAGATTGCCATCGTGGCGAGTGATGGCGTCCCTGACGGTCCTTTTCTGCACTGTTTGGGCGACACAGACGGGCATTTAATGCCTTTGTCCCCTGCCGTCAGGGTTAGGTAGGATACACTGTACAGGTAGTTGTACCAACCGCAACTCCTTTTCCATTTTTACCCTTGTCTACATTGCCACCTGTCGGTGACCCCTTGAGCATATAAAAGGAGGCCCATGCGCAACGTAGAAGGGGTTCGGCTCATTTCGAAGCCGGAAAAACACTCACGCTCGGTCTTGTAGCACTCAGCGCTCCCGAGCAAGAACTCAATACACTAAGACATGCAGCAGTAGGAGTGTTATCTCTCCGGAGAGCTCCGAAGCTGGGTAAACTGCTCGTGTGCTTCGCCTCGATCCGCTCTTCGTGCGATCTCTGCCTCCCGCCGAACCGAAAGGGGCTCGGTCCGCCGGTCCCATAGGTGTTCGTGGATCAGTTTCCCCGACAAAAGGCATGACAACGCAATAGAGAATGACCAGGTCGATGGTTTGTTGTCCTCACATAGGAAAAAGGTGGCTAAAGAGAACAAAAATGAGACGTAATCCACATATGTTGCCTGGATATTTGTTGCTCTGGGCAACCATACCTCCCTCACCACTCTGCGTCCGTGGAGGTACATCGTACTGGTGCGCCCACTGTCCGAATGGGCCTCCCATGCTCTTATTGCCACTTTTTTTGCTGTTAGTATAACGCCAGCAGTCAAGTCAAGCAATGCTACTGCTAAAGTGATGCCACATTTAACTAATGCCGCTCTCAGTCTAAAGCCACCGATAAATTTAAGCAATGCCATTTAATGTCACTGGATTATTTCAGGGTTAGTTGTTGATTGTTGATGTATTAAAGATTTTTCAGCTAAGGCATTCTAATGATGTTGCACAGCCAGTATACCAATGATGAAACTTGTTACTACCTTCAGATTTTTGCACTCTTAATGCTTATAGATTACATACCTCACTTTCATGAGATAAGTTAATTTTTTTGTACAGTGTCACCAAAATGCCAAGGCGCTGATGTAATTTTATTTTGGTTAAACTGCACAGACAATTATGAAGATGAGAGGAAAGGTCAAGAGTGGGCACCTCCTCCTCTGGTTGTTCTCTTGATTCGTTTCGATCAAGTTTTTATGTTTGATCAATTATCAAGATTGGAATAGAAATTTTTAAGGTCCCCCCGAGTTCGAAATGATATTTACCTTGGAGGTACATGGTTTGCAATTTTTTTATACTGTCATTAGTCAATAATGCTAGTTACCTTCATACTTTTGTATTTGGTTTAATGCTCATGCACAGCTAGTATACCAATGCTGAAACTTGTTACCTTTACATTTTGTATTGTCAGTTCTTATAGAAACCTTCTAGTGCTAGAGTTTATTGAAATCTGTTCAGTAAAACCATTATACTGTACCCTGTAATAAACTAACTACTCTACTGTTGCACTAGCCACTGGATTAGTGTATATTTGTAGTATTCGAATGGTGTTGCATTAGCGTATGGACATAAATAAAGTGTGGCAAGCTTTCCCAGATATGTGCTCAAGAAAACTACTACATGTTTTTCTAAATACTAGACGTTTGGGTACTTTAAATTGAACTGTGAAAACGTCTTATATTAATGAACAGAGGGTGTAGAGTTCACTCAAATTATCCCGGTAAAGCTAGTCACACCTTTGTTAAAATTAATGTTCATTATGTTATCGGAGGAGGTATGTATGTTTGTCTCTAATGCCTGTCGACTACATACCTAACATCATGATGTAATGTTAAGTCATTTCCTTTTGTACAGTTTCACTGAATTGTCAAGGCGGTGATGGCATTTTATTTTAGTAGACCTGCACAAAATTTGCTTAAAAGCAGATGAAAGGTCGGGAATGGCTCAGTTTTTCAGAAAAAACTATGTATGCCTTCCTGACATTAAGAAATAGTCTTGCTACCTTTTCCCATTAAGAAATTGGAATTCTTATATTAGTGAGTCTATGCTTCAACTAGTGCTGCTTTTATAGTGATCACACTTTCAATATCTATGCAAACAGGGATGCTCGATTTTAGTGGAACTGCACAAAAAGTCCAACTGGTTCAACATTAGGAGCATGTTTTTTCCAAACCTTTATATCCAATTGGTGGCACTATGAGCTGTTCATTACAAAGGTACATGGTTTGCTACTATCTTGCTACTCTTTTTGTACTGTCATTAGATAGTAACTAGCAAAGTGGCGCGCTCGATGCGCAGGCTAGAATTTTAGAAATTTTAATATGAGAACATATTAGTTCATTTTTTTCTAAAGACACATTGAGACCAAATGTGTTGAAATTTACAAGTTTAAGTCTCTTTTTAACATAGGTTTTTCTAGGTATTTATTTTCTCATTGACATGTAAATATATATGTTTGTCATTTATGTGCTTATTATGAACACCGTACTAAATGTATTTTTAATTATGAATCACATTGTAAAATTTATAATTCATATCATTTTTTGGTGTTATGATTTTTTTTCTATTTATTCTAAATTGTTTAGTAGTTCACCTTTTTTAGGGAGAAATGGATGTGCATTCTCTCGGTTACCTGCAGTTTGTCAAGTTGGAAGGAAGAAAAATGTGATTGTCCGTAGTTTCAATTTGTTCGTCGTATTTCAAGTAGAGAATGCATATATGAAATCATTTCCATGGTACAACAAATTATCAGTGGGAAAAGCAATTTATTTATGAAAAAATATGATTACATATATTTACTAATATAAATTATGTAAAAAATGTATGATTGGAGAATAGGGATAAAACCTAAGTATTGACATGATGGAAAAATATCAAGGGGATGTATTACTATTATGTGGAAATGATGACAACAAATATGATCGTACATACCATCTAAACATGAGTACCGAGTTTTTTCCTTTGTTATGGTTTTTTATTCATACGATGATAATGTACTATATGTTTGCATGATAAAATATACTATAATTTAGGCCGAACACATGTGTATGCAATATATTTTTCTGTAATAATAGCTGGTAATTAGGATTTTTTGTGTTTTTTTTAATTGTGTTGTTTTGTAAAAAATGATTCTTTTTTTAGAGGAAGTAAAAATTGATTCTTTTGTGCTGATATGATTGGTTGGGCTTTAGCCCAACAATCTCAAGCATATCCCCCAAAGGGACGACACATCTTCTCTCTCACTCTACACTTACAAAAAAGAGTTTTTTTCTTCGTCACTCACAACTTCACACGTAGCTCTTGCCTGATGCCCCGATCCCCTTTCTCCTTTCCTTGGTCTCTCCGTTCACTCCAAAATTATTGTCACTAAACCAGGCCCGGCTTGTACTGCTGGTAATTCTTAATCTCCCACCAGTTTGCTCTGTCGATTTGTGCCTTGAGCCTGCTAGTCCTCGGCTGCAGGCATACCCGCAGCTTGACTCGCTGGTGCGGCAACATGGTGACCGTCTTTGATGGCTGGTTTGGATCGTACGCCTCCTCTATGTCCTTGGCTTTTAAGCGGCGATGGATCATGGATGTATAGCAGGGCCCGAGTAGCAGCTCCAATGGAGGAGGCGTGATCGTTGATCTGCACGGTGTCGTCGCTGTCAGCATCCGTGTATGGGATCCTTGGTCGTGGATCTCGACTCGCACAGCCAGCGTGGATTCAGCTTTTGTATGAGGATATTTGGTCCATTGTCTTCCTCAATCGTGCAAGCCAGACTTCATCGTTGTTCCCACTCGAGGAATCCCGACATCTCGTCGTCTTCCTCCACAGCGGCAACATGCTTCGACCTACAGGTCTCCTTTTTACCTTTTCATGTCTATATGCCATATATTTTTGCTTAACCTTTTCCTGTGTCTGTACGATTGTACCAATATAATGTAATTAAAACACTGCCTGTTAGTGAAAAATGTTAATTTTCTTTTGTCCCCTCCACTTTTTCTGTGCTTCCGTTTGCATCGACAGTGTTAGGTCCCTTGCCTCCATTGATACTCGGCAAATTTAATTACTAATTAGTGTATTAGTGAGTAGCTATAGTTTAATATTTCCCAAAGACACTGTATTTCAATAATTGAGCAATAAAAAAAGGTCTATACAAATTATAATGGTACACGGATGCCCTGATTACTGGGTTGTACTATAAATTAAGCCACACATATCATTAAGTATAGAGTGCCCATATTTGTATTGATAGCCCTAGTATAAATGCTTAGTAAATTTGGATTTAGGTTTACACAAAAAGATGAATGTTCTGACCATTGAATTTCCGACCAAATTCGAGGTGACAACCACTATCGTTTGCTTGTGCAAAAGTTCTTCATTCACCATATTTACTAAAATATCCCTGCATAGCGTGATCCCTGATATTGTCGCCACTGAAAGAATTTAAGCATGAAAAAGTGGCTTAAGGATCATTTATGTAGTCTAAAATTGATGTAGTAATATAAATTAACTCCAATCTCATGGATGTTTTGACATCTGCACAAAATCATGTTCATAAATCTTTTCAATAATACTTGTCCTTTGATATGGATTTTGTACATAGCTGAGCATTGTTTCTCAATATTTACTCCACTCTCTAATGTATCACTATCAGCAAATTCAAATTAGTAGTCAAAAAATTAATTTTACCCTTTCCTTTAGAATGTATAGGCTATTTCATCTTTTCCCGTATTTCTGATTTAATTGTGTAATAGAAAACTTCATCAAAGCTAAAAATAATCAATAATTAACAACTAAGTTTAATTTACTTTTTCCAGAATACGTATTTTATCTGGTTCACTGACATCATAACAAATAGATTTTGATCAAAGAGAAACATTTACCCGAAAATGGTCAAAGTATTGCGAATGATGCAACAACAACAAAATTAATATGAATTCCAATGTTGGAAGGAAAAATAAGGGCTAGCTTGTAACATGAGTTTTCTTTGGTATGGTCATCGTCGTTCTCTAGTGCCTCCACCATCTAGAGCCCAGCACCCAATATACGTAAGTTTTTTGAAAGGTAATTTGCCAAACAAAATAAAACGTCAACACGTACTAATATAGGTAGTTAATTTACTATAAAGACAACACATTAATGCTTTGTCTACACACAAAACTTGCTGGTAGTTGAATTATTGAACGTACCTAACTTCCATAATATTTGTACAACATTATGTGTGCTTTTTTCAAACAATTTAGAAAGATAGCTTTTCTGATCAAGCTCTTTGTTCTACGTACAGCAACAGTCATGGCCTGCCTTCTAGTCTCGCATGACCTCTTAATAGTTTTTTTGATCAAGATTTTTTGTTCTCATGTACAGTAAGAGCGGTAAACTACTTATACAATGATTCATTTGGTTTCAAATCGTGCACATATGCTATTTATCCAGTTTCTGACGCAAATCTGATAGGATATATGAGACCATCTTATTCTGTGATATTTGTTGTGCCTACTTATACTCTAAATTTGCATTCTCTTGTAAAGTTCAGTACATTTGCCTTATAAAGGAAGGTGCAGTTCTATCTTAAGTATTGTCATGATTCATGGTAACGCTACCCCTCCTAACTCTGAATATATTTGCTTATATCATACTATAGTATTCATTGATCTATTTAAGGACCATATATATAAATGCGCAACTTTATTCTTTTGTATTCTGCTCCCTTTCGCAATAACATGGTCTTAACTCTAAAAGCTGCAGACCTGAAGACATCTTTTAACCAAGCTGTGTTGATCTATCCGTTTGGTGCCACCACTACACTGGGAAAGATCACCTGGCCATGGGCAATATTACTTTTCATTTTAAATTGTATTGCTTAAGTTGCTTCCCTTGCCCAATTTATATAAAATTGGAACAGAATGCAGTCACATTCTGTTTTCGGCTAGTGAGCACACACTTGTACATGTAAATTAATACATTAAGAATTCATCTATCCAATTCCTGGTTTATACATCATGTAACAAAGCTGAATTAGTAATCAACTGATACAAAGGCAGCAAGATTAACTTGGGGGCATGCACGCTATGGATTTCAAAGGCTGATTGACTTGGGGCCATGCACACTGGATTTCAGAGGCTTATATCAAGCCTTCCCTGTTTCTTTATTTATCACAGGTGTTGGCAGTGTGGTTCAGAGGCTTATATCAAGCCTTCTCTCTTTATTTATTTATCATAGGTGTTGGCAGTGGCACATGTTCGGGGAATTTCTGGCTAGCCATGCATGTACTGATCAAGAGATTCTCCTTAAAGTTAGCTTGCTAAGCTATGTGTGCGGCGGCATCATAGACCAAGCTAGCCCTAACAGGTCCATGACACCATGTACGTGGTGTTTCAGGCTAGTCGTGCATGTACAAATCCAACATGTACATATCAAGCCACCTAAAGAAGCTAGCTCTGCCAAGCTACGCTCGTGGTGGCTATCTACAACCAATCTGATATTTATCTTCAATCTAAATAATTTTCTATGAAACTGAGTTCCTCAATCAGTCTTGGTACATCTTGATTAAAGCAATGGGGATAGTGAATATCAACTATTCTACACCCTAGGGTTTGGGAAGGGGCGGCATACCTTAAGAGGATAACTGGAAGAATGGAGTCGGTGGAGTACCAGGTCGTCGCTGGCGCTCCGGTGATAGCCGACGTCACCGGCGCTCGAGGCCTCGGTGATAATCGTGGTTGCCGCCAGGTCACCTCCCTTTCTTTTCCTTTGATGTTTGCCTCTTTTTACCGTATATGAGGATTTAACAAATGAGAGGTTTACTTTTGACGTGCATGAGCGAAGGGATTTGAAGTTGCCTTTGGTAAGAGGTTTTTTTTCACGTGGGCGAGATAACTTATTAATGGCATTGGTGGGTAATTTTAAATCTTTTCAATCCATTGGTTGTGCTCGCATAATGAATTAAATTGATGGTCGGATGTCTCTAATTATTATTGGATTTTCTAGGATGATTCTCTTTTTTCTGGTTACCCCGTCAAGCACTTTTTATATATAAATAGATACTAGTGGTTTGCTAGCTGCTTGATATGTTTACTAGCTGCTTCATATTTGTGCAGACAGAGATGTCTGCTTGTTGCTATTTGGCAAACAAACAAAGTGTCCGCAATTTTGGTTGAACTGCATAAGAGAATAGTATAGTCACTGCATGGAGTGCCATTTGGAAATAGACACAAAGATTGGATAGTCACTTCGTGGACTGCAGAAAAGTAGTACTGTACTATTTACTGGCCAACAGTTGGTGCTTCATTGCTTTGATCTGATTATACAATGGGCATCATTTTTCCTAAGTTAAAGTTTGTATTCCGAAAATAGTCTCGCGGTGTGATCGAGAGAAGACCAAATCATATTGTAGTGGATGTTCCTCCATCATGTGTGGTTCATTCTCATGGTTCCAGCTGTTGGTGAAACCACTTACATTTGCAAGAGGAATTGTAGACTTCACAAAAAAATTTGTCTTTCAGTCTGTACTAAATGTTGGCCAAGAGAAGCATCCATGTTAGTAGGAAGAATAGATGTTTTTTCTAGATCTTTGCGTTTGGAGCTACATATTTGTATATGATCTGTGAATCATTGAGATACATTAACATGTTGATCTTATGTATGGGAATCGTACTAGTTAGTTTTAGTTGCAATGCAAGATCCAAAGTGGATGATCTTTGCTTTTGGAGCTACATATTTGTATATGATTTGTGAATCATTGAGATGCATTAACAGTTACTTATTTCTTTTCGCTCAGTGTTTACAAGTTACTGATCGATCACTAGCTAGCCTAAAAATGCGCTCCTGGCAGTTTTATTTGCGATGCAAGATGCGAAGTGGCAGTTTTTTGAATAAAAATGCCTACCTGTGAAGAAACTGACAAGCTACACTATCGATCCTACACGGATAAAAATGCCTACCTCTGAAGAAACTAACAAGCTACACTATCGATCCTACACGGATAAATTGAGGATCACGCACGTACTACCTCCTTTCCGGTTTGTAGGGCTCAATTCAAGAAACAACCTACTTGATCCTACACGAATAAATAGGGGATCACGCACGTACTAGTACCTCCTTTCCGGTTTGCAGGGATTAATTCAAACCTCTCACCAACCAAGGTACTCCCTCTGTCCGGGTTTATTAGTCCCATGAGCAAAGCAGCAAGACCAAGGCATGGCAATAATTAACGGCATGCAGAAGTTTAAGCCTAATTAATTCCAGCAATTTAAGTGGCTGCATGCGTGCCCTCGGCTGCGACTCGTTGCATGCTGCTTCGCGTACTGCCTACAAGCAATTCTGAGTGCCTGCATGCAGCCGGCCATAATTAAGGCAGCTAACTGATGTGAAAAAAGATACACTTTAATTGTTGCGGGCTTTTTAAATCCGTGGAATCATTATTGACAAGGAGGGAGATGATTCGAGTGCACTCATTTGACCGCCATGCTGGCGTGCGACCCAGACGGGATGGGATGACACAATCATAATTTCAGTTTCTCTAGTTTTCCATGGCAAGCTGGCGCGCTAAGCCATTATGCATTGAATTCTGATGACCGTCGCACTACCTCCCCCCTATAAGTACTGCTTCCCGGCCTTCTCCGGTGCCACCGTGACCCAACTCGCCATATCCTCATAAGACCCCACCGGCCCGACGTCACTCGCCACGTCCGCCATGCCCCCGCCCGTCTGCGGTAGGTGATGCCAGAGGCTGTCCGGAACTAGTGTTCGGTTTTTCACCGGAAGGCAGATGGAGGGAGGAGGCATTCTATCTGTCTTTAGATGGCAATGCGCAGATCGAGGAGTTGTTGGAGCACGACCACATGGCGGAGGAGCAGGAGTTGTTGGAGCGCGACCGCCTGGCGGAGGAGCAGTGTACCGCTGATTTGCGCCGCCAGCGGGACATGGAGCAGGAGCGCACCGACGCTTTGAGTCGCGAGCAGAGCGCCCCCGCAACTGGGCTGACTACGTGGAGGCCGGCGCCCTGCAAATAGCCCTGGAGGCTGTCGGGCACGCACGCGTTCGCGATGCCGATTTTTACTACCAGCTCATCAAGTGGGTTTCCTGCTTGGAAGCCGAAGCTTCGGTGGACCATGTCGGCATGGAAAGGGCCAACACGCGCGAGCAACGCACCCTATCTTACCTCTTGCAATTCCGAGGCGAGGCGCAGGACGCCGGTGCCGGTTTTTAGCGTGTACCGCAGATGGCGGCCGGCATCGTCTAGTTAGCTAAGAGTAAGTTAGTACTTGTATGCTACTAGAGTATTAGTGGGAGTAGATAGTTAACTTGGATACGATAGTTGTCAACGTGGAAGTTCAGTACTCTATATGTGGATCAGACCTGTTACTTTGCTCTAAATGATGAACTTTTTGTTTGAACGTATGGAATGGGCTGTTATTTTTTTAATGGGTTGTATTTGTCCTCCACGGGTTTAGAGGCTGACTTGTGGGCCTAGCAAGTTGACGCGTACACAATCAGGAGATGATTGTACATGGAGAGGATCACAGCAGGGACCCGCCAAGGTCATGGCAGTATGCAAGCAAGTGCCTCCTCATTTCAAGCCAATAAAAAATGGCTCCTCCTAGTGGATTTCTGACATCTGGTTCCCATGCCATTGTCAACATAGTCCATAAACGAGAGAATTGCACAATGAGCGGTTGACACCAGGGACCCAGCAGCTCGCCCAGTTATTTTTGTTTTGGGTTAATTTGATAAATACCACTCCAAATCTGGTGTATCCGAGAAATGCCACTGCAATTTCCAAACTTTGAAAATGCCATTTCACGCCATTTCTAGTGGCATTTTTCAAAGTCTGGAGTGGCGTTTTTCAAAGTTTGCAAACTGCATTGGCGTTTTTCAAAGTTAGCAGAAATTGCAGTGGCATTTTTCAAAGTTTGGAAATTGCAGTGGCATTTTTATGAATCGCCATAATTGGGGTGGCATTTATCTAATTTATTTTTGAAATGGAAGCAGGGTGCCAACTGGGCTGTGTGGGACACTCTGGCCTATCTAGACAGCCTTTTCTTTTATGTTTACCACAGACCGGCCCAGTAGTGTTTTTTTCTTTCTGAAAATGGCTAGCCCAGTTTTTTTGTGATTTGTAAAGTAAGTCGCTTTATCAGGCCTGTTGGGCTGCAAATCTTTCAACACGAGGAGAGCTTTATTCGGCTGGCCGAGAAAATGGCCTATCAGTAATGAGAAATGGGCTTTACATTTTTAAAACACATCAAACTGGCAATTAGTTCAAATATCTTTTTTTCATTTTGAGATTTTAAACTGCATTGATTTTTATGTGTGGACAATTTATTGGATTTTATATTGATATACATTTACTTTTAAAATCAGTATGAATGTGACTCGAAATTTCGAGATTAAAAACAGTTCTGACCGCACCGACATATGCAAGATTTCGTATATTTTTTTAATCGTGGCAACAATATGGGCTATAATGCTAACAAAAAGAATATGGGCTCCAAAAAAACCCGTAAGAATTAGCAAATGGGTTGTAAATTATTTGAAATAATGGCAGATGGGTTGTATGCTGTTTTCCACAGATTTTAGGCTTTCCACAGATGGCATGTATTCTGTTGGATGTCCATCCAACGACCGTCGTGCTTCTTCAATCTCTGCTCTTCCTGCTCCATCCGCTCAAACAAGCGCCGGCGGGACTGCCTGCTCCCTCCTCCCCGCAGCCGGCTGTGCTGCCACGCAGGACTCACCGCCCCACCGTACTCCCATCGCTAGCCTAGCCATCCCTCTACTCACCCACAGTCCCACACCTGCTTTTATTCTCCGGCGATGGCAGACGAACCAGTAAACCCTCGTATAGTCGTACTCCCCTCCGCGTGGGAAACAACTGCCGACTCTTCCCTGCCTCCGTGTCATTCCCTTCCTAGGCCTCGTCGTCGTCCACCGCCCTGGTGCTCTCGGTGTGGCGTGGTCAACGTGGTCAATGACCGACATGCATCTGAAGTGGACTGTACGTGGAGAGGCTGACAGCTGGGTCCACGGCCCACGCAAGGAAATGCCTCCTTATTACGCGCAAAATAATGATTCCTCCACCTGACATCTGGGACCCACCAAAAGGGCCTCTGTATTTTGCAAAAAACATTACCGCCGCTGACAGCTCGGACCCACCAGCTATATCTTCGCACGCAAGGAAGTGCCTCCTTATTACGCACAAAAAAAATGAATACTCCCCCTGCTAGCTGGGACCCAGTATAGTGGGCCTACTAAGTTGACGGGGACGAAGGGCTTTGTCAACTTAGTCAATATGCACGATTCTAGCTCGACTGACCGTACGATGTCCATCCAACAGCCGTAGTGCTTCTTCAACCTCTGGTCTTCTTGCTCCAGCCATGCAAAGCAGCGCTGGTCGTGTCGCCTGCTCCTGCCTCTCGTGGCCGGCTGTGCTGCCGCAGAGGCCTCACCTCCCCCATACTACTCCCACCGCTGGCCAGGCCATCCCTCCACTCCACTCACCCACACCCCCTGTTATTCTGGGCGACGGTAGCGCAGCCGAACCAGTGAACCCTCGTACTCCTCTCCGCGTGGGCATCCACTGCCGCGTCTTCCCCAGCTCTGTGTCGTCCCCTTCCTAGGCCTTGCCATCGTCCACCGTCGTGGTGCTCTCGGCGTGGCGTGGTCAATGTCGTCAACGACCGAATTCCATCGGAAGAATACTGTACATGGAGAGGCTGACAGCTGGGTCCACGGCAGCTGCAAGGAAGTGCCTCCTTATTACACAGAAAATAAGTATTCCTCCACCTGACAGCAGGGACCCACCGATGGGCCACCAGTATTTTGTGAATAAAACGTTTGCCCCTGACTGCTGGGACCCACCCGACGGGCCACCGTATTTCACGAAAAAACGTTCCCCCTGTTGTCATCTCAGACCCACCGGAAGTGCCTCCTTATTACGCATAAAAAAATGAATACCCCCTGCTAGCTTGGACCCACCTTGGTGGGAGGCTGACTTGTGGGCCTACTAAGTTGACGGGGACGGAGGGCTTTGTCAACTTAGTCAATATAAACGATTCTAGCTCCAGTGACCGTACGATGTCCATCCAACGGCCGTAGTGCTTCTTCAACCTCTAGTCTTCTTGCTCCAGCCGCCCAAAGCAGCACCGGTCGTGCCGCATGCTCCTGCCTCCCGTGGCCGGATGTGCTGCCGCGGAGGCCTCACCGCCCCCTACTATTCCCACCGTTGGCCAGGCCCTACGGCGACGGCAGCCTCACACCGCAGCCGAACCAGTGAACCCTCGTACTCCTCTCCACGCGGGCTTCCACTACCGCGTCTTCCCCGGCTCCCCGTCATCCCCTTCCTAGGCCTCGCTGTCGTCCACTGCCCTGGTGCTCTCGGCGCGGTGTGGTCAATGCGGTCAAGGAACGACTTGCATCGGACGTGGACTATACGTGGATAGGCAGACATCTGGGTCCACGGCCGCAGCAAGGAAGTGCCTCCTTATTACACGAAAAATAATTATTCCTCCACCTAACAGCGGGGACCCATCGGACGGGCCACCTTATTTTGCAAAAAAAACATTTCCCTCTAACTGCTGGGACCCACCAGCTACATCTTCGCACGCAAGGAAGTGCGTCCGAGCAAAAATAAAATGATTCACCCCCCTGACTGCTAGCACCCACCAGCTACATCTTCGCACGCAAGGAAGTGCCTGACAGTCGGGACCCACCTGGTCGAAGCGTACGTAGCGTTGTCATTCTGGTCGCGAACGTGTACGTTCATATATACTGGTCGATGTAGAGGTGCGCACGTGTTGTAGTAGAGGCGCGCACCTGTCGTAGTAGGCGCGTAACATATACACGTACATATAGTGGCCAGGGTGCAAGAAAGAAAATACGGCCACGTACGTACATACGGGCAGTGTCGGTGTACTAGAGTAGGGGTACCCTAGTATCCCGAACTTGTGCACGGGCAGTTGCAGCACCCCGCGGCAAGGCTTGCTGGGCGACCGCCAAGATCCTCCGTGGTTCCTTTGGAGCTATTCAAGAGCAAAGTATTCAAGCCAAGGAGACAAGGCCCCAGCAAGAGGTGCTTGCCGGGAAGGCCAACCAAGGCATCTCAAGGAACTTACCGCGACGCGCCACGCGTCCCGGCAAGGCCCGGTGAGCGACGAGCTTCCGGACGCGACAAGGCAACGACTGCGGCAAGGCGCTTGCCACGACAAGCTACCGCCCTATACCCGCGCTCCAGCGCATCCACCAATGTGTCGCCCTGGGGCCTTTCTAGGCGCGCGTGGCAAGAGGCTGTGCAGCCAACGGTGCGTGGTGGCAAGCGACGCTGACAAGACTACCATCGTAGCGAACGGTGGCGTCCCTGACGGTCCTTTTCTGCACTGTTTGGGCGACACAGATGGGCATTTAATGCCTTTATCCCCTGCCGTCAGGGTTAGGTAGGATACACTGTACGGGTAGTTGTACCAACCGCAACTCCTTTTCCATTTTTACCCCTGTCTACGTTGCCACCTGTCGGTGACCCCTTGAGCATATAAAAGGAGGCCCATGCGCAACGTAGGGGGGGTCGGCTCAGTTCGAAGGCTGAAAAACACTCGCGCTCGGTCTCGTTAGCTGCTAGAGTGTACTGTAGCACTCCGTGCTCCCGAGCAAGAACACAATACACTAAAACATGCAGCAGTAGGAGTGTTATCTCTCCGGAGAGCTCCGAAGCTGGGTAAACTGCTTGTGTGCTTCGCCTCGATCCGCTCTTCGTGCGATCTCCGCCCCCCGCCGAACCGAAAGGGGCTCGGTCCGCCGGTCCCATAGGTGTTCGTGGATCAGCTTCCCCGACATCTTTGGCGCGCCAGGTAGGGGGCGTCGAGATTGTGTGAACCTGATCCGGCGTTCACACGGGCTAGATCTTCATCTTCTTCATCGACATGCCACCGAAGAAGAAGGCTTCGGCGGCAACTGTTCCGTCCACGTCGATCGCACCACCACCGAAGCAAACGGGTGGTGGAGTAGACGTCGGCGGAAGAACGGACATCGACGAGGGAGCTCACGGTGCTGCCAGGTCCAAGGACAAGGCTGCACAGACCTCGGCGTTCGTACATGCACCGCGCCCATCTCAGGAGGCGCAGGACCGACAACGTCATGGTATTCGCAGTACCATATGTTTGTTAGACCAAGATCGAGTTGGTGGATCTCGGAGTGTTCAAGACCAGCATGCACACCAACATACTGGCACGAGCGAGACACGGTCGCCAGGACGAGATACTGCTCCTTCTAACTGAGTTAGGAGTCCGAGCATATCCCGATCCTCGCACCGTTCGCCACTGCCGCCCACCACTCGAGCAGAAGCTTTGGCGCGAGCTCAACTGCTCCTGGATTACCCTCCAATGTCAGACAAGATCGACGAATGGAGGGCCACTATTCAGAGTCTCATCGGCTTCGCCAACGGCGACACTCCACGGTAGCCGAGTGCATCGCTGCCACGGTAGGACCGCCAGGCGCGAGCCGGTGGCGACGAAACCGGTGGGGGTGCAACCACCGTGCACCCTCCACCCCGAAGGCCAAGATCGCCGACTCGCCGGATCCACCTCGACAGCGACTCCACCGCATCATCAGATCCATGAGCTCGTCGCGATCAGCGCCAAGTTCTTCACGAACGACAGCAAGAAGACGCTCGTACTCGCATCGAGCGCCAAAGAGAAGCGCGGAGTCAATCGGACCAGCGCGCCGGGCCCTCTGTCGACATGCATGCGCCAGGGGAACCAGGCGACTTGCTGTACGCGGTAGGTTGCCCTACGTTCACTCGTGAGCTGCGGCAAGTCCAGTGGCCCAGCACGAAGAATTTCAAGCCAGACGTACCAGAGAAGTACGACGGCAAGATGCATCCGTCGGAGTTCCTCAGCATCTACACCATCGCCGTGCAAGCTACCGGGGGATGGGACGACAAGATCTTTGCCAACTACTTCCCGCTGGTGCTCAAGCCCAATGTCAGATCCTGGCTCATGCACTTGCCGGACAACTCCATATCGTCCTGGGCAGATCTCTACCATTAGTTTGTTGGCGCCTTTACAGGAGGCCACAAGCCTCACGGCCAAGAGAGCGATCTTCATCTGCTCGCCCAAAAGGAAGGAGAGCCCCTGCGCAAGTACATTCAGAGATTCAGCCGCGTACAACACAACATCCCAGATGTCCACCCTGCTGCGATAATCAGCGCGTTCCATCAGAACGTGCGAAACCGCACGATGCGGGAGGAGATGGCGATGTGCAAAATCAGAGATATCAGTGAGCTATATGCCCTAGCCGACAAGTGTGCACGTGCTGAGGAACGGAGGAAACCCCCCGGAGAGAATACAGGAGCAGGAGGATCTGATAGTGAGGATGCTGCCCCGGCAAAGAAAAACCGGCGGCGGAACAACAGGAAGAAGAAAGGCAAAGATGTGCTAGTCGTTAGGCAATCCGGCAAGGAAGCCAAAGCTGGTAGCTCCGGCAAGGAGATTGCCGCAGGCACCAACCACCAGGCTGTGGCGGTCGCCGACAAGCAGGACGGCCCCAACAGGCAGTACTGCAAGATCCACCGCACCAAGGGCCATGACCTCCAGAGCTGCAAGAAAGTCGAGCAGCTTGTCGAACAGCAAAAGGCTGAATACGAGCGGCGCGACAAGGAGAAGGTCCAGGAAGGTGCTGGAGGAGCCGGCAAGAAACGTCCCGGCCGAGGAGGACGCCGCGGCAAGGCCAAGCAGCGGCAAGGAGACAGACCTCCCCGCGGCCGCGACAAGGATGAAGATGACGACGACGATGAAGATATGGATGATGACGAGACCGATGAGCAGGAGTTCCAGAAAGCCACAGAGATCCTGTGCGTTGACGGCGATGCTTCTCTGCATACTTCACACCGCCAGCTCAAGCAGTGGGTACGGGAAGTCAATGCGGCAGAACCACCCGTTGAGTCACGCAAGCCTCTGAAATGGTCCAACACGCCTATCATCTTTGATATTGAGGACCACCCTGATCGCATAACTGCGGTCGGGTGCTTGACGATGTTGGTTTCACCAACTATCCGCATCCTCAAGGTCACTAAGATGCTAGATGACGGCGGGGCCGGCTTGAACCTGATCTCCTCCGCGGTACTCCAGAAACTCCAGATCCCTGATAGCGAGCTCGAAGAAATTGGCACATTCCAAGGAATCAATCCGGGAAGGAGCAAGCCGAAGGGAAAGATCACGTTGCCGGTAACATTTGGCAGCGAGTTAAACTTCAGGACTGAGAGGGTCACTTTTGACGTTGCCGACTTTCCATTGCCTTACAATGGGATACTCGGCCGTCCAGCACTCGCCAAATTCATGGCAGCCTCTCACTGTGCATACAACATGCTGAAGATGCCAGGCCTGATAAGTGTCATCTCTGTCCCTGGCGACAAGAAGGATGCTCTTATCTGCACCGACAAGATCTACCAGGAAGCAGCAGCCGCAACAGATCGCAGATCACTTGCCGTTGAAGCTCCCGGGGGGAAGAAGAGGACCAAGTCCGGCAAGAGTTCTGATGCCCACTCCGGTAAGCGCACCTCTTCGGAGTGCTGCGCTACCGTCGAGGACGCACCATCGAGCTCCACCGGCAAGTGTAAGAAGACAATGGTAGCTCCACCAGAGACTAAGAAGGTGTTCGCCAAGGAGGTAGGCACTGGTGGTACCTTCACCATCAGCGCCACTCTCGACCCTAAATAGGAAAGCGTGCTCGTTGCTTTCCTGCGGGCGAATGTCGACGTGTTTGCATGGCAACCGTCTGACATCCCTGGTGTTCCCAGGAAAGTAATCGAGCACCATCTTGCCGTCTGTCCTCATGCGCGGCCCGTCAAGCAGAAAGTCAGAAAACATGCAGTGGAGCGCCAAGAATTCATCGCAGAAGAAATCAAGAAGTTGGAAGCAGCAGGCCTTGTCAGAGGAGTGCTTCATCCTACATGGTTGGCTAATCCTGTAGTCGTGCGCAAGGCAAACGGGAAATGGAGGCTTTGCATCGACTTTACCGATGTCAATAAAGCTTGTCCCAAAGACCCATTTCCCTTACCGCGCATCGACCAGATTGTTGACTCCACGGCCAGATGTGACTTGCTTTCATTTCTTGACGCATACTCAGGATACCATCAGATCTTCATGGCAGAAGAGGATGAGGAGAAAACCGCATTCATCACCCCATGTGGCACATACTGTTTCGTACGGATGCCTTTTGGTTTAAAGAATGCTGGTTCAACATTTGCAAGAGTAGTCCATGACGCTTTTGAGCCACAAATACACAGAAATGTGGAAGCCTACATGGATGACATAGTGGCCAAGAGCAAGGACAAGGCAACTCTGATTCGAGATTTAGACGAAACCTTTGCAAATCTGCGCAAGATCAACCTCAAGCTTAACCCCGAGAAGTGTGTGTTTGGAGTCCCCTCTGGCAAGCTTCTCGGGTTCTTCGTGTCTCAGCGCGGAATTGAAGCCAATCCCGACAAGATCAAGGCCATTGAGCAGATTGAAGCACTAAAGCGCGTCAAGGATGTACGAAGACTTGCCGGTTGCGTGGCTGCTCTTAGCAGGTTTATTTCTAGGTCTGCTAAGCGCGCCCTGCCATTTTTCAAAATATTGAAAAAGGCAGGTCCAATGAAATGGACTCCGTAAGCGGAGGCTGCGCTGCAGGACTTAAAGAGATACATGTCCTCCCCTCCAACACTTGTCGCACCTAAGCCACAAGAGAAGTTGCTGCTGTATATAGCGGCAACCAATCAAGTGGTTAGTGCTGCGTTAGTACCGGAGAGGGAGGCGGATGATGAGCCAGCAATCACGGCAAGTGCATCCAGTGACAAGCAAGGGACTTCACCGGCAAGCTCTGGTCCCGACAAAGATGGATATGCGCAGACGCATGAAAAGATGCAGAAAAGAATAGTGCAGCGCCCAGTTTACTTTGTCAGTTCCCTTCTGCAGGGGGCTAGGTCAAGGTACTCTGGTGTGCAGAAATTGCTTTTCGGCCTTCTCATGGCCTCGAGAAAGCTGCGCCATTACTTCCAAGCACACGAGATCACAGTCGTCACTCGTTTTCCGTTCAAGAGGATACTGCAAAATCCAGAAGCAACAGGCAGGATTGTCGAGTGGGCACTGGAACTGTCAAGCTTTGGCCTCAAGTTTGAGAGCACTTCAACTATCCAAAGCAGAGCATTGGCGGAGTTCATAGCAGAGTGGACGCCAACACAGGATGAAGAAATTCTAGAAATGAGCATCCCTGTCAAGGAAGCAAGCAAAGAGTGGCTGATGTACTTTGATGGTGCCTTCTCGCTGCAAGGCGCCGGTGCCGGCGTGCTACTTGTTGCACCCACCGGAGAGCACCTCAAGTACGTAGTCTAGATGCACTTTCCCAAGGAGCAAGCAATGAACAATACCGCAGAGTATAAAGGTTTGCTTGCCGGTCTCAGGATCGTAGCAGACCTTGAGATCAAGAAGCTCATTGTCAGGGGTGACTCAGAGCTTGTCGTCCGCCAAGTGAACAAGAATTATCAGAGTCCGTTGATGGAAGCTTACGTTGATGAAGTGAGAAAGCTAGAAGAGCATTTTGACGGCCTACAAATGGAACATGTTCCAAGAGCTCAGAATGACATTGCTGATGGCCTGTCAAAGTGCGCCGCACTTAAGTTACCTGTGGAACCAGGGGTCTTTGTGCTCAAGCTGATTCAACCGTCTGTAACGCCATCCACTGGACAGAGCAAGGAGAGGAAGTTGATTTCTGGTGACTATTTTCCGGCAGAGCTCCCTGAAGCCACCGCCAAGAAGGTCCTCAAGATCAACACCAAGGATGCTGAGGAGCAGTCTGCTCCGACAAACCCCAGGGTTTGTTCCGTTGAAGTAGACGCTCCCGACAAGTTTTGCTCCGGCAAGCTTGCCAGGGAACGTCAAGCTCCGGCCGAGCCGCAGGTTCTTGCCATAGAAGCGGATGTTCCCGCAGCAGCAGATATGCCTTTAGTCCTTGTTGTCGAGCCGCAAGCTCCAGCATGGGCTCAGCAGATTGTCCGTTTCCTTTAGACAGGAGAACTTCCCGAAGAGCAAGAAGAAGCGGAAAGAGTAGCCCGGCAGTCAAGTATGTACCAGTTTGTCGACAACACACTGTACAGAAGAAGACTCAACGGTGTGAAATTGAAGTGTATTCACCGAGAAGAAGGACAAAAGCTGTTGGCAGAGATACATGGAGGCATATGTGGCCAACACATTGGCGCGAGAGCACTTGCCGGCAAAGCGTTCCGGCAAGGTTTCTTTTGGCCGACAGCCCTCCAGGATGAAACTGCACAAGTAACCAAGTGTGAAGCGTGCCAGTTCCATTCCACGCAGATACACCAGCCAGCTCAAGCTCTCCAGACGATCCCTTTATCCTGGCCATTTTTGGTCTGGGGGCTCGACATCCTCGGCCCTTTCCCCGAGCTGTCGGGGGCTTTGAGTACTTGTACGTTGCAATCGACAAGTTCACAAAGTGGCCCGGAAGTGGAAGCAGTGAGGAAGGTGACAGCACAGTCAGCAGTCAAGTTCTTCAGGTCGATTGTTTGCCGTTTCGGGATCCCTAACAGGATCATCACCGACAACATCACGCAATTCACGAGCCGCACCTTCATGCAGTACGTCCAAGATCTTGGCACCAAGGTCTGCTTCGCTTCTGTTGCTCATCCGAGAAGCAACGGTCAAGCAGAGAGGGCGAATGCTGAAGTGCTGCGCGGGCTCAAGACCAGGACTTTCGACAGGCTGCACAAGTGCGGAAAGAACTGGATTGAGGAGCTGCCGGTGGTTCTTTGGTCGATCAGGACGACGCCAAATCGAGCCACTGGCCAGACACCTTTCGCTCTAGTCTATGGAGCAGAGGCAGTTCTCCACACGGAACTCGTATACGGGTCACCACGAGTGCTCGCTTATGATGAGCTTGAGCAAGAGCAGCTGCGACAAGATAACGCGCTGCTCCTTGAGGAGGACCATCTTCAGGCTGCTATACGAGCTGCTCGATACCAGCAAGCTTTGCGCCGCTACCATAGCCGCAAAGTTAATGCCAGAAGTTTCGAGGAAGGCGACCTTGTTCTTCGGCGCGTTCAGTCCGCCAAGAATTCCAACAAGTTCACGCTGAAGTGGGAAGGCCCTTACGGGGTGAAACGAGTCACTAGGCCTGGCGCTGTCCGCCTTGAGACCAAAGATGGCATTCCGGTGAGCAACTCCTGGAACATTGAGCATCTTCGTAAGTTCTACCCGTAGGGCGCGGTTGCCGGAACCCGTTCCGGCAACCACCTTTTGTACAAGTCTTGCCGATGTTGCATGTAATCCTTTGTACAAAGCCGGGCGCAGACCCCGTGCATAAGTAAAGCTCATGTGCTCCGCGCATCTTGTCAATTTCATGCTTTCTACTATTTTTTGCATGCATTGTCTGACACTTTGTGCAACACCTACCCCCGGTAAGCAATAACGAGCCGCAAGGCTCCATATCTTTATTTTCTCTTCTTTCTCTTTCCCAAAGAAAGG
Source organism: Triticum aestivum (assembly GCF_018294505.1). NCBI lineage: Eukaryota > Viridiplantae > Streptophyta > Magnoliopsida > Poales > Poaceae > Triticum > Triticum aestivum. Next base: position 186,548,418 of record NC_057810.1, on the reverse strand, counting down.
AAGGTTCCCTCGCCCACAAGTTTACCGGGGGGAAAGGAGAAGATAATGGTATGGACCCAGCGTCGTTCAAGGAAGTCTCGCCTTACCGGGAAGCAAACGACAGAAAAGCTAAGTTGCTAAGGCTTGAGCAATCAGTTTTTAATTTTTTTTAAGTTATCTTCCTTGAACGACCGTGCTTTGTATGGAAAACCTGTGCGCGGAGGGACCAACTCGTAGCTAGTTGCGCCCTTACTTTGTTTCGAGTCCGCTCAACAATTTAAGTGAGTTGCGACTAGTTGCGACAAGGTTTCTTGCCGGTAGCGGCACCACCAGCAGGCTGCTGACGTCCCGCACTCAGCGCTCGCGGCTAAGGTGCCTGCGCCGACAAGTTCCCTAGAAGCGTAGGGCAACATACAAAGGAAGGAATCAAGTAAAGGAAATAACATAGCAATCTCTACCCAAAATAGAGTTATATTACAAGATAACTTGTCGCAGCTCTAACGGAATGTTCTCATGACATGACCAGCGGCGACAAAGAAAAAGAAAAGACGGGCGGCCTAATCTACGCGATCGCCCTCAACCCTCTTGATCTCACTCACCTTGTCCACAATGGGTGCGACAAGGACCTTGAGCGCTTCCAGATCAGCGTCCGGCGGCAAGGACCTGAGGACGTTGGTGAGGTTGAGGCCTGGGTTGCGGAAGGCCACCTTCACCAGCACCTTCTGAAGAGCCCCCGCGCAGATCCTGCGCGACTCGTCGGCCAGCTGCTTTGGGATCTTCTCCTGGAGTTGCTGGAGGGCCGTCGCCATGCCTTTGAAGAACAAGCTAAGCTTGGCGCTGGGTTGGAGGTGCTCATCAGAGGAGTACCCGAGATCCTCCATCCCCAACTGCGCCAACTCCCCGTCGATGGCTGCGGCAAGATCCACGAGACCCTCGGTGCAGTGCTCCACAGTCTCCCTGAAAGCATCGTGGGCGGCAGCAGCATTCGCCAGCAGCGCCTCATCGGTCTTGATCTTCTCCTTCAAGGCCACCTCCTGCTCCCTGGCGTCGTCCAGCATCTTGGTCAAGGTGGCTAGCTTCAACTCGAGATCCGCGTTGGAGTCCTTGGCGGCACTAAGCTCTTTGCTCCTCTCAGCGAGACGACCCTGCAGCTCACCATGAGCAGCGGCATCCTTCTCGCGCTCATGCTTGAGCACAGCAAGCTCCTCGCCGCTCACCTTGAGATCAGCCTCCAGCTGCGCCATCTTCGTCTCCAGCTCCTTCTTGGCGGCCTCGGCAGCTGCGGCAGCATCCTTTGCTTCCTTGAGAGCCCCGCCAATTGCTTGCTCGCGCGCGGCAAGCTCCTCCTCGGGGCTGTCAAGGTTGACCTTGTGCTGCGCCAATTCACCTTCCTGTGCAGATAGCTTCTCGGCAGCAAGCCGCTGCTGCTCTTCGACCTCAGCCTTCCCGAGGAGGAAGGCCTTCCGCTCCTCGGCGAGTTGCTCCCACTCCTCTGCTAGGGATCGGAGAGCTTCCTGCCTGAGACCCCGGAGCTCCTCCGCACGCTTCTCGATGTCCACTCCCGCCTTCGCGACAAGCGCCTCTCAGGATGCCAGCTTGGCTTGTCGGGCGCGGTAGAGCGACAACAACTTCCGCAGCAACCGCTCCTCCTCAGGCTCGTCGCTGCTGCTTGGCGCGTCGACCAGCGTCAGCCCAGCAGAGGCGAGCACCTCTCCATCCAAGATTTCTCCTTCGACCGGCGCCCTGGAGCTTGACGCCCAGGGGAGCTTGATGAAGATGCCATCGCCGGCCTTCAAGTAGGCGCCGGGCTGGGGCTCTTCGGAGCCTGGCGCTGCAGCAGAGGCGGAGGGATCGGCGGTTGGCTTAGCGCCTGGCGCTCCTGCGGCCTCGGGGCCGTCAGTGCGACCACCGGACTCCTTGCCAGCTTCTGCGGCGGCAGCATAGGCGGCCTCTTCACCGGCGCGATCATCAGCGTCGGCCTCTTCTTCGGTGGCAGCAGCGTTGTTGTTGTTGCCGCGCGCGTTCTCCTTGCCGGCAACCTCGGTTTCCATTGGATCTGTGGCAGACGGATCTGATGACCGAGGAGGGGAGAAAAGTCAAGCAAAAATTCAAAAAGAAAATCAGAAGAAGAAGAACCCAAGGGAAGTTCTCAAGCGAGAGGATTACCTGGATCTGCAGCCGCGGTCTCCGCCACCGGGGGGTCGCTGGTGCTATCCCTTGCCGGATAATTCTCCCTTGCCGGAGAACGCTCCCTTACCGGGGAATCCTCCCTTGGCGGTGTAGTCGAAGCAGATGGCATTTCGGGAGCGGCTTCCGGGCACTCCTGGTGAGGCTGCTCTGCTCCTACACAAACCAACAGTCAGATATCAGCAAAGCAAGAGCACCAATGCGTGCCTAACAGCAAGAAGTAAACTATACACTAACGCTGGGGGCTGCACTGGGGGCTACTTTGGGAATAGTTGCCGGGTCCGGCAAGGTGGTCTCAGACACGTCCCCTGCTATCGCGGTGGGTTCGTCCTCGATGACAATCACCGGGACCTTGGCTTTCTTCGCCGCTCTCTGGGCCAGAGTCCTGAAAAGGAACGGATTCGGAGTAAAGCAAATCAGATACAAGACAAAACAGCAAAGATTGAAGAACTACAAGTATAGCAAAGAATCTTACTCTTCTTCCTCCTCATCGGAGCTGAGCACAGAGAGATCAAAGTCCGGCTCGCCCCCGGTGCGACGAGGCGGAGGAGTAGGTTCCCTTGTCCGCTTGGCAGGAGCAGTGGCGGTGGACCTGGAAGACCCCGCTCCAGTTGCCGCAGCGGCGTGAGGCGCTCCCGCGGCAACAGTGCTTGCCGTGGTCGAGCGCGTCATGCGGTGCGGCGGCTGTTGACCCGTCTGCCGCCCCGCTACATCCCCGGCCTTGCGGAGACGCATTCTTGCTGGAGCTGGGGGCTCAGCTTGCGGCAAGCTGGCTGAAGGTGGGGAGGAGGAGGAGCCGATCTGCAACGGGTCACTCGCGCCCTCGGCGGGCTCGCTCGACTCGGATTCAGGCCCGACAAGCTCTTCCTCGCCGACAAGCTCCTCTCGCTCAGCAAGGCTTGCCGCCTCTGCTACCTCTGCCTCCTCCACGTTGAACCCAAACTCGCCCGCGGCAACTGCTGCCGCTGCCTCTTCCAGCCTAGTGGCGATGCGCTGCATCTCCGCATCGGTGGTGTCACGGGTGAGGCTCTTCTGTTCATCAGGGCGGACCGGCACTTCTACCAAGCTGTCGAAGAACTCCTGCATGACGTCGTCTGCAGGCTCTTGCCAAGTTGGAACAATTCCATGCGAATCGCACAGCGGCATCATTGCACGGATGCGGTCGAGCGAGGAATTGTTGCACAACAGAACGACACTCCTCGGCAACATGAATGGATGTTGAGGATCGCGCTTGAATAGTTCCAGGAGCATCGCGTCCAGTTCCAAGACAGTGAAGCTGAAGTTGAGGCTCGGGCGCATCCTCATGATATCCGCCGAGTTCTGGAACTCCCAAGCGGGTCTCCTCCTCTCCTGAAGGGGGGCGATGCGGCGGCGAAGAAAATCTGCGCCAACGGCGCCTACGGTGAGCCCGGCAAGCCTGAGGCGTAAGATCTGGGTGACGGCAATCTTCAGCCTATCATCTTCCGGGGCCACGTTGCTCCAATCGTTGCCGCGCTCTACTGGGGCTTGGCGCAGGGCGGTAAATGGCTGCGGGTTCTCCTCGACAATCCAGCAACACTCTGCTCTCCATTCTTCCCATTTGCTGCGGAGCTCTCCCTCTAGATAAGCGTCCTTCTTGCCAGTTCTCGAGATCCAAGCGATTCCGCCGGCAAGGGGCTCTCCTCTCTCGACTCGGGGCATAAAGAAGTGGCGGAAAAGGGCTACGTTTGGATGGACTCCGACAAAGTTTTCGTAGAGATGTGCGAAAACTGCCATGGTCAGAACGGCGTTGAGGGTAAAGTCAAGGAGGCGGAACCCGTAAGTGTTCATGATATCACAGAAAAATTCAGAGAAGGGCGGGCAGAGCCCGCAGTAGAAGAACAGCGCGAAGAAGGGGTACCCGTTCGGAGCCAGTCCCGAAGCGGCAGCTGAGAGTACCTTCGTGCGCGGATGCACTCGCGTCTCCATCGACCATAAGAGGTAGTAGTACTCCCTCAGCTCCTTCGCGTCAAGCTGGGGGGGGGGGGAGATTGCCCGCTCCTTTCGCAGCGCCACGAGCCGCTGCGCCTCGGCTGACTTCACGCCCTTCCCCTTGTCGGCTTTCGGAGCCATGGCGGAGGTGGCAGGGGAGATCGACGGCGTTGGTGGTGCCGGTGGCAATGGAGGGTAGAGCGCTGCTCTCTTTCGACTTTGGGAAGAAGGGGGGAGCGGCGGAGATTTCTGAGATTGGAGCAGTAACCGGCGAGATGGGCGAACTGTGTCAAGACCCCGACTCGATGTCACATCGATCTAGCCGGTAACACTTCATATCACTTTGCGGCCTCACGCACGGTATCCTCACGGGTGTCGCCTTACCTTTGCCCGGGACCGTTTGCGCCTTTTGGCTCACGTATATGATAGTGTCGCTAGCATCCATATGATAAAGAGCCCGGGCTGACATGACTAGTCGTAAACCCAAAGTGGCACAGACTTACAGGGACAGGCATTCATGACCCAGCTTCGAACGTGTCGGTCATTAGCAAGTGGGTCCGGGCTGTAGCACTGGGCTAGCAGGACTCCGGTAAACCGGGCTGTAGCGGGCTAACAGGACTCCAGTACTGAAATCGTGACATTTCCCCGAAGGGACAGACACAGGAACGAAGAAGGACATATGCCGGCCAGCCTAAGTGTTCCAGAGCAGTAGCAAGCTACCATGGCTCAGCGGTAACACTAGGAGACATTTCCCGGTAAGAGAGGCTACTAAAGATAAACAACTAGATAGTCAGATCCCACACATACCAAGCATTTCAATCATACACACAATATGCTCGATATGTGCAAATACAACGAAGCATCACAACATGACTCTATGACACAAGTACTTTATTTAAGGCTCAGAGAGCCATACATGACATACACAAAGGTACGGGTCTCACGACCCAACATACAAGTCATACAGTCATACAAACCAGCAGCGGAAGTAACTTGTCTGAGTACAGACAACTAGTAAAATAAAAGAGGCTTGGGAAGCCTAGCTATACTACAGGTCCTTCACAAGCTCAGGGTCACCACCTGGGTCTTTAGCCTACTCGTTGATGTCAACGTCTACATAGAACCCATCAGAAGGGGTTGCAGCGTCTTCTGTAAAAATGTAAATTATAGCAACATGAGTACAAAGGTACTCAGCAAGACTTACATCAGATCCTACATACATGCATAGTATCAAGAAGGGTTGGTGGAGTTATTGCAGCAAGCCAGCTTTGACTCTTGGCTAGACTATCCTACGAGACTCCAACTTGAAATGGTTTTGCGCACACGAGTCCACTACTCACCACTTCAATACACTACCGAGGATCCACCTCCGTCTTCCTACGGAGGAGCCATCCTCGGCACTCACACTTATCTTGAGGCTTTTAACAGTTTCCATTTACTTGTCTATGAACTGTATAGGCAACCAAGTAGTCCTTTACCGCGGACGCGGCTATTCGAATAGATCATGTTAACCCTGCAGGGGTGTACTTCTTCATACACGCTCTCACCACTTACCATCGTTTACACGACATGTACTCGGCAACCTTCAAGCGGAAGCCCAACGTGGGTGTCGGCCACGACCTACCTAATCACCTAAGCCTCCAGTCCAGGTTTATCGCCTATCCAGGTTCCATCCGCAGGGAGTCCGGCCGAGGTTTCCCATACGGCCCCGAACGATGTGAACAGGGTTCCCGAGATACCTAACGGGTATTCGGTACACCGTGCCACGTACCTACCGCATCACAGCCCACCCCTACGGTCAGCGCTGTCCACGGCCTCCAGTAGGCTACAAACACCAGAAACTACTTGCAACTCCTGGACGGAGAACTAGGGTGAATAAGAAGCCGAGAGGGTCCATTGGTTTCGGGCCCAATGCATGGTAGTAGCTGATTCTTAAATCACACATACAGATCTCAGTGCTTAAGGTCGGCTTCAATGAAACAACCCACCATGTACTCCTACATGGCCTCTCATCGATACCTTTACCAAATCGTGTTCACCACACCACTCTCATTACCGACATAATCATTTCACTCTAGCCCATCACCCAGATGAACCAGACCTGACACGACTCTAAGCATAGCAGGCATAGCAAGGCAGGAACAACACATACATATGGCTCAATCAACTCCTACACATGCTAGTGGGTTTCATCTAGTTACTGTGGCAATGACAGGTCATGCAGAGGAAATGGGTTCAACTACCGTAGCACACAGCAGTTTGAAACGCGTTGTCTTAATGCAGTAAAAGAGAGCAGGAGCGAGAACATGGGATTGTATCGATATGATCAAATGGTTGGTTGCTTGCCTGTTGGTTCGATGCACTGATACGGTTCTTCGTTAGGGTAATCACGGTACTCTTCGGGGACAGAACCTGCCGCAAGAGACACGATTCACAAACATTACCAAACAGTATGCAACAATATGATGCATGCATGAAACATGGCAATATGAGTGTATTGGGCTAATGCAACTAAAACCAGAAGGGTTTGAACAAATTTGAATCAAAGATTCAAATTTCAAATTCAAATATGGCCTTTTAAAGTGCTTTTCCTTGTTCTGCTTAAAACATCAATTTCACTTGTTTGATCATGCATGAAAATAGTACATATGGATAGATTGGATTTTTCTGATCATTTTTCATATATAATTTGTCCAATTTGGAGTTACAGAATAAAAGTTATGAATTTTTGAAGTTTAAATAATATTCTGGAATTTCCTGATTTAAATTAAATCCAGAAAATCAATTACTGCGTCAGCCTGACGTCAGTGTGACGTCAGCAGGTCAACAGAACTGGTCCAGGTCAAACCTGACAGTGGGTCCCGCATGTCAGGGTGATTATTTTAATTAAAATTTAATTAAAACTAATCCTGTTTAATTAACAGGGCTGGGCCCCACCTGTCATTGACTCAGGGGAGTCAGCCAGGGCCCACCCGTGGTCAAACCCGGGTCGGCTGCACCGGCGTTTAGCCGCTGGCGAGCCCGACGCGGCGGCGGGAGTGGTTTTGGCTATTCCGGCCACCAAATGGGCCGCGGAGATCACCGGAGTGGAGCTGAGGACAAACCGCAGCTCTTGGCGGAGTCCGTTGGGGTCGGGGTGGCCGGAGTTGGCGCCGGCGACGACCTTGGCGGCCACCGGGGTTCGGCCGAAGACGAACTTGACGCTAGAGGGTTCGGTGAGGCTCGTGGAGTAGCTAGCTAGGTGCTGCGGGACTGGTGAGTAAGATGGACACCATCTTGTGGCCGGAGGATGACCGGGAGCACGTCGGCGACGAGCTCCACGGCGGTGGGTGCGGTTGAGCTCCGGGAGGTTGCTACACGGCTCGGGAGCAAGAACGGAAGGGAGGGGAAGATGGCTAAGCTCACAGTGAGTGCGACGGAGTCCTTGGTGCGGCCGGAGATGGACCGGAGTGACGACGACGTTGAAGGGGATCTCCGGCGACGGTGGAGCTCGGGCGAGGTGGGCGGTGGGTCTCGGGCGTTGCGAGCGCTCCGGCTCGGCTGCTCGATGAAGTGGACAGCGGCGGAGCTCCTCGACACGGTGAGACGGCGTGGGTGTGGTCGGAGGCGTGGCTACGGCGAGGGGGTGGCGGCGATGGCGTCGGCCATGGCTGGGGCGTGCGAGGGAGGAGCTGGGAGGAGAGGGGGTGTCTGGGGGGTTCGGGGAGAGAGGGAGGCCGATCCACGACGTCACCTGGCGAGGGAGCGGCGAGGCGGCGAGCAGGTGCGTGGCGCACGCCGCGGTCGCCGTCGGGCACCTGCCTGCCTGCCTGGCCGGCAAGCAGCTCGCTGGAGCGGTGCTGGGCTGGGCCGGCAGGTGGGCCGGGGGCAGGCGCCAGGTAAGCTTTCCCCCTTTTTTTCTGTTTCTGTTTTTATTTAATATATCTGCAACTTTGTTGAATTTAATAAAATACCTAGGCAACTTCAAAATCACCAAATCACTCCTGGTCCATAGTTGGATTATTTCCAACATGAAACATTTTAGTTTGGAGGTATTTGAGCATTTAAATATTTTATATAATTTTAAATGCCCAAATTCAAATATTTATGAATTAATTCAAAAACCCTAAGATGGCCTAGGAAAATGTGCACCACTTTTGGCAGAGGTTCTGAACCAAGACAAAATGATGGGCATTTTAGAAGGGCATTTCAGGTTCATTGAAAATTATTTTAGTAAACCCTAGTTGGTTTCAGAGGGGACTGGGGGTTCTGTCATCCCCATTTCAAGTTTCTGATGAAAGAGTAAACATGATGCAACACTCTAATGCATGACTAGCTAGGGTGTGACAACTCACCCCCACTCAAAAGAATCTCGTCCCGAGATTTGGGTTCCTCCGGGAAGAAGGCGGGATACTCGAGTCGAAGACGATCCTCCCTTTCCCAAGTTGCTTCATCCTCAGAATGGTGCGACCATTGAACCTTGAGAAACTTGATATTATGACGTCGAGTGGTACGTTCGGCCTGATCGAGGATACGAATGGGGTACTCTCGATATGTAAGATTATCTTGGAGATCAAGCGTTTCGTGGTCCACTCCACGGATAGGATCCGAGAAGCAACGCCTGAGTTGAGAAACGTGGAAGACATCGTGGACTCTGGAGAGATGCGGATGTAGTTCCAACTGGTAGGCAACTTCTCCTCGTTTGGCGAGAATGCGAAAAGGTCCAATGTAACGAGGAGCCAATTTGCCTTTGATACCGAAACGATGGGTTCCCTTCAGAGGGGTGACCCGAAGATAAGCCTTCTCGTCAACCTCGAAAGTCATAGCCTTATGTTTTCGGTCATATTGACTCTTTTGACGAGATTGGGCTGTTTTCAACTTTTCACGAACGATACGAACTTGTTCTTCTGCTTCCTGAATCATATCCGGGCCAAAGAATTGTCTTTCCCCGGTCTCTGACCAGTTAAGGGGTGTTCGACACCGTCGTCCATAGAGAACTTCAAAAGGGGCTTTACCCAAGCTAGATTGATAGCTGTTGTTGTAAGCGAATTCGGCAAATGGAAGGCACTTCTCCCAATCCATTCCGAATGAGATAACAGAGGCTCGAAGCATGTCTTCTAGAATCTGGTTGACGCGTTCCACTTGACCACTCGACTGAGGGTGGAAGGCGGTGCTAAAGGAGAGACGGGTTCCCATAGCATTTTGGAAACTTTCCCAAAATCGAGAGGTGAAAAGACTTCCTCGATCCGAGTTAATTTCCAAAGGAACACCATGGAGGGACACTATTCGGGAGATGTATAAGTCTGCCAGCTGACTAGCGGTTATACTCTCACGAACAGGTAGGAAATGGGCTACTTTGGAAAGACGATCGACCACGACGAAAATAGCATTATTCCCTCTCTTGGTCCTGGGAAAACCGGTAATGAAATCCATGCCAATTTTATCCCATTTCCATTCAGGAATAGCTAAGGGGTTGAAGGGTGCCAGCAGGCCGTTGATGCTCTGCTTTTACACGACGACAGACGTCGCAATTAGCAATATACTGAGCAATTTCTCTCTTCATCCTAGTCCACCAGAACCTCTGGCGTAGGTCCTGATACATCTTAGTGCTACCGGGATGAATGGTGAGAGGAGATTCATGAGCTTCCTTAAGGATCAATCGCCTCAGGTTTCGCACTTTGGGAACCACTAGTCGATTCCGAAGTATACGACCCCTTGATCGTTAATGGAGAAGCAATTCGCAATTCCTTTCTGAATGTTTCTCTTGATGCGGGAGATTCCCGGATCTACCTTTGTGCTTTGATAATCTGATCCGTAAGGGTAGGTTTTGCCACCAAGGTGGAAAGAAAACCTTGAGGATACAATGTGAAGGTTAAGCTTCCGAAATTCCTCATGGAGAAGCGGTTGACTTTGTTGTAACATCAGGTTGTTACAATAAGATTTACGACTTAGCGCATCAGCCATGACGTTGGCTTTCCCTGGGGTGTAGGTTATTCCTAAGTCGAAGTCTGTGATCAATTCAACCCAACGTCTTTGCCTGAGATTCAGATCCTGTTGGGTGAAAATGTACTTCAGACTTTGGTGATCAGTGAATATTTCGCAACGGTTACCGAGGAGGTAATGTCGCCAGGTTTTAAGTGCATAGACTACGGCTGCAAGCTCTAGATCATGAGTAGGATAATTCTCCTCATGTGGGTGCAATTGCCGTGAAGCGTAGGCAATTACGTGTCGATCTTGCATGAGAATGCAACCTAGTCCTTGTCGCGAGGCGTCGCAGTAGATAACAAAGTCCTTGGAGAAGTCTGGCGGTACCAGTACGGGAGCAGAGGTCAGGCGTCTTTTCAGTTCCTGAAAGCTGTGCTCACATTGTGGAGTCCACTCGAACTTCTTATCTTTCTTGAGGAGTTCGGTTAGAGGTTTGGCAACTTTGGAGAAGTTCTCGACAAAGCGACGACAATAGCTCGCTAAGCCCAGAAAACTCCGAACTTGCTTGACCGATTCAGGTGGAGTCCAATTAAGGACGGCTTGAACTCGCTCAGGGTTAACAGCAATACCTTTACCAGATATTACATGACCCAAATAGGTCACTTCTGACAACCAGAATTCACATTTAGAAAATTTGGCATAAAGGCGATGCTCTCGAAGTTTCTGCAACACTAGCCTTAGATGTTCGGCATGTTCTTCCTCGTTCTTGGAGTAGATGAGTATATCATCGAGGTAAACCACGACGAATTTATCCAAATACTCCATGAAGATTGAGTTCATTAACCGAGAAAAGGTGGCTGGAGCGTTGGTTAATCCGAAGGACATGACGGTGTACTCGTATTGGCCATAACGAGTAACAAAGGCCGTTTTAGGAATGTCCCCGTTTCTGATTTTGATTTGATGGTAGCCCAACCTCAAATCCATCTTGGAGAAGACTGAGGATCCAGCGAGCTGATCATACAGGTCGTTGATCCTGGGAAGCGGATATTTGTTCTTGATTGTGACCAAATTGACAGGTCGGTAATCTACAACCATCCGGTCCGTACCATCCTTCTTCTTGACGAATAGGACGGGGCAAGCCCACGGAGATGAACTAGGTCGGATGAAACCCTTTTTCAAGGACTCATCGAGTTGTTTCTTAAGCTCGGCTAGTTCTAGGGTGCCATCTTATAAGGTCTTCTAGCAATCGGAACGGTTCCTGGAATGAGGTCTATTACGAACTCAACATCCCTGTCAGGTGGAACACCTGGCAATTCCTCTGGGAAGACATCCGGGAAGTCACGGACTACCGGAACGTCCTCAAGGTCTGGCAAAGGGCTGGCGTTAAGAGAGTATAATTGTCGCTTGGCTATTCGGGTCAAGACATTGACTATCTTCCCCGAAGGATGGGTGAGTTGAACAGTCCTAGAGAAGCAATCAATTTGGGCATGATGAGCCGACATCCAGTCCATACCCAAAATGATATTAATATCTGAAGATTTAAGGGCTATCAAAGACGCGAGGAAAACAAGTCTGTCGACTTGGATTTCATTTCCATGGCTTACTCGAGAAGTTTGCCATTTGGATCCCGGAGTTTGAATTACCATAGAGGTTGGCATATCACCGAATGCGACGTTATGCAAACGAGCATAATTTTCAGATATAAAAGAATGAGAGGCTCCTGTATCGAAAAGAACAGATGCCGGGTGGCAATTAACAAGAAGCGTACCGAGAACGACGTTGGGATCCTCTTGAGCTTCTTCGGCAGAAATACAGTTGACATGGCCACGTGAAGCGGTGACCGGCTTGGCGTGGAATATTTTTCCTGTCGGCTTGCCACGGCCAACAGCTTTAGCAGATTGATTGGGGTTGGTCTGGGGACACTCACGCATATAGTGGCCAGATTCCCCACACTTGAAACAAGTCACGGAACTGGTACGTGGAGGAGCATTGTTAGTTGGACCCCCATAGGGCTTGGCTGGAGCAGACTGTTGAACGGGGCGAGGCGCCTGGAAGGATGGCCTCGGTGTAAACCTGGGTGGCAGGGTGGTGTTGGGTACCCACACGCGGCGCTTCTGAGGACCAGCACCGGATGAGGAACCCATGTCACGGCCATGCTTGCGTGTTGCGTCATAGTCAGTCTGACCAGTTTCAGCACTGATGGCTTTGTTGACAAGTTTCTGAAAGATGTGCACTCATGCAGACGGAGGTCGCGGCGAAGCTCAGGACTAAGGCCCTTACGGAACCTTGCTTGCTTCTTGGCGTCAGTAGAAACTTCCTCGGTTGCATATCGTGCGAGGTTACCAAACTCCCTGCTGTAAGCATCCACAGACAGTCGGCCTTGGGTGAAACTGCAAAATTCTTCACGTTTACGGTCCATGAGACCCTCCGGAATGTGATGTTCACGGAAAGCCTCACTGAATTCAGCCCAAGTAGTGACATGGCCCGCTGGGCGCATAGCTCCATAATTCTCCCACCATAGACTGGCGGGGCCTTCAAGATGATATGCAGCAAAGGTGACCTTGTCAGCCTCCGCCACCAGCGCGGAACGCGGTTTGTGAGAGATACTGCGAAGCCAGTCATCAGCGTCGAGAGGCTCGACGGAGTGGTGGAACATGGGTGGATGTAATTTGATAAAATCACTGAGTGACACCACGTTAGTCCTCTGATGGTGTGCCGTGTTCTGTTCAATACGCTCTAACAAACGGTTGGTCTCCCGCTTGTTTCTCTCAGCTTCCATCATAACCTCGGCTAGTGAAGGAGGATGAGGCAGATTTACATCCCTGGCTTCACTGCCTTCGGCCTGCTCTTGAGAAGCAGGGTTAGCGCGCGTGTTGACCATCCTAGGTAAACAAGACAATGATTTAGTCAGGATGATAAAATTCCGACATAGGATAAAAATGCAAGGAATAACTCGAAATGCAAGATGATCATCCGTATGACATGGTAAAACAGAAACTGCTTCTTTTATTCCATCGTCATACACACCATACAGAGTTTAGTACAAGACCAAACAAAGTACTATTACGGTGAAAAGAGGATTACATCTCATCGGAGGCATTCCAAGCTCCTATACATTATTTTTCTACACCTCCGGAAGGAGTACAAACTAGGTCATATCCCACGAGTCACGCGGGACGATAGACGACACAGCTAGTGCGAACTAGTGATACTACCACTAACTCAGACCGATCCGTAGTAGTCCTCGTAGAAGTCACCTCCATAGCCTGGGAGCTCAACATGATCATCCGGAAACAGACGATCTCGCGGAGCTTGTGGACCATAGGGGCTAGGATGAGGCCTTGGACCAACAAACGGTGGCCTGCGGGGACCGCGAGGTGGGGTGATGCCTCCTACATCACGCCAAACCATCACGTCTGGCAGAGCGGATCTCACAGGATAGAGATCGCGCATATCTGAATATCCAGCTTGCACCGCCGGTGCGAACCGAGTCAAAGTGGCCCAGTGGTCAGCACGGGTATTGAAGAGCTCTAACCTCAAGGCCCGATTTTCACGGTCCTTATCCTCGAGCATCTCAGCAGTGGTGCGAGTCCGTGAATCCTCCTGAGTGGGGTCAGCATAGATAGCCTGGAGATACCCTTGTGCTCCCGGAAGTGATCCTGGCATATACCGGAAATCAGAGTCTCGAAATATACCAGATCTGACTCGCATAATGGTCATCATAGAGAAGGCGGCGTCCTGCACAGCCATCTCAATGGTAACCCCGAGTCCATAAGAGCAGTGAAGAGGCTCGGTGGATCCAGGATAAGATGGAAATATCCTGACAGTGCAGAGATACTGGCTTTGATTAAAGTCTCGGAATTGCTCTTCGACCGTGTACTCAGGATACCAGCGGTATCCAGCCTCAGTCATTACCCTGACCAACTTGGCAGTATGGACGGGTACATCTAGGCATCGAGTCAGGCGAACCACTTGATTGAGGTCGCGAGTGGCCATCTGAAAGCACAATCATAATGCAAGGGCATTAGAATTTCTAGCAAAATTTCGGCAGCATAACAGCTGTAAATGCTCAAGAAGGATTTTGAGACATTTGACAAAGGATTACACACACACTCATCATCATCATAACAAGGTTCTGAATCCATTCTAACAACATAATGTGGTAGTAGAACTGAACTAGGCTTGTATCCATCAAACTTATAAGGTACTACTGATTAGTAACACGTGATCCTGATAGAGAGAACAGATCCTAATTCCTTATCCCCCGGTGGAAGAATGGACTGACTCAGATCAGAATGTCATAAGATAAAGGAGTAAAAAGAGCCTTACGTTCCAACCCACAAACAATTCCCCTACATATAACTAAAGAATTTCTAGACCCAACATCGACCAGTTTGGCTTGGAGAACCTACAGGCAGTCCAGCTCTGATGCCAACGCTGTCAAGACCCCGACTCGATGTCACATCGATCTAGCCGGTAACACTTCATATCACTTTGCGGCCTCACGCACGGTATCCTCACGGGTGTCGCCTTACCTTTGCCCGGGACCGTTTGCGCCTTTTGGCTCACGTATATGATAGTGTCGCTAGCATCCATATGATAAAGAGCCCGGGCTGACATGACTAGTCGTAAACCCAAAGTGGCACAGACTTACAGGGACAGGCATTCATGACCCAGCTTCGAACGTGTCGGTCATCAGCAAGTGGGTCCGGGCTGTAGCACTGGGCTAGCAGGACTCCGGTAAACCGGGCTGTAGCGGGCTAACAGGACTCCGGTACTCAAAGCGTGACATTTCCCCGAAGGGACAGACACAGGAACGAAGAAGGACATATGCCAGCCAGCCTAAGTGTTCCAGAGCAGTAGCAAGCTACCATGGCTCAGCGGTAACACTAGGAGACATTTCCCGGTAAGAGAGGCTACTAAAGATAAACAACTAGATAGTCAGATCCCACACATACCAAGCATTTCAATCATACACACAATATGCTCGATATGTGCAAATACAACGAAGCATCACAACATGACTCTATGACACAAGTACTTTATTTAAGGCTCAGAGAGCCATACATGACATACACAAAGGTACGGGTCTCACGACCCAACATACAAGTCATACAGTCATACAAACCAGCAGCGGAAGTAACTTGTCTGAGTACAGACAACTAGTAAAATAAAAGAGGCTTGGGAAGCCTAGCTATACTACAAGGTCCTTCACAAGCTCAGGGTCACCACATGGGTCTTTCAGCCTACTCGTTGATGTCAACGTCTACATAGAACCCATCAGAAGGGGTTGCAGCGTCTTCTGTAAAAATGTAAATTATAGCAACTTGAGTACAAAGGTACTCAGCAAGACTTACATCAGATCCTACATACATGCTTAGTATCAAGAAGGGTTGGTGGAGTTATTGCAGCAAGCCAGCTTTGACTCTTGGCTAGACTATCCTACGAGACTCCAACTTGAAATGGTTTTGCGCACACGAGTCCACTACTCACCACTTCAATACACTACCGAGGATCCACCTCCGTCTTCCTACGGAGGAGCCATCCTCGGCACTCACACTTATCTTGAGGCTTTTAACAGTTTCCATTTACTTGTCTATGAACTGTATAGGCAACCAAGTAGTCCTTTACCGCGGACGCGGCTATTCGAATAGATCATGTTAACCCTGCAGGGGTGTACTTCTTCATACACGCTCTCACCACTTACCGTCGTTTACACGACATGTACTCGGCAACCTTCAAGCGGAATCCCAACGTGGGTGTCGGCCACGACCTACCTAATCACCTAAGCCTCCAGTCCAGGTTTATCGCCTATCCAGGTTCCATCCGCAGGGAGTCCGGCCGAGGTTTCCCATACGGCCCCGAACGATGTGAACAGGGTTCCCGAGATACCTAACGGGTATTCGGTACACCGTGCCACGTACCTACCGCATCACAGCCCACCCCTACGGTCAGCGCTGTCCACGGCCTCCAGTAGGCTACAAACACCAGAAACTACTTGCAACTCCTGGACGGAGAACTAGGGTGAATAAGAAGCCGAGAGGGTCCATTGGTTTCGGGCCCAATGCATGGTAGTAGCTGATTCTTAAATCACACATACAGATCTCAGTGCTTAAGGTCGGCTTCAATGAAACAACCCACCATGTACTCCTACATGGCCTCTCATCGATACCTTTACCAAATCGTGTTCACCACACCACTCTCATTACCGACATAAACATTTCACTCTAGCCCATCACCCAGATGAACCAGACCTGACACGACTCTAAGCATAGCAGGCATAGCAAGGTAGGAACAACACATACATATGGCTCAAACAACTCCTACACATGCTAGTGGGTTTCATCTAGTTACTGTGGCAATGACAGGTCATGTAGAGGAAATGGGTTCAACTACCGTAGCACACAGCAGTTTGAAACGCGTTGTCTTAATGCAGTAAAAGAGAGCAGGAGCGAGAACATGGGATTGTATCGATATGATCAAATGGTTGGTTGCTTGCCTGTTGGTTCGATGCACTGATACGGTTCTTCGTTAGGGTAATCACGGTACTCTTCGGGGACAGAACCTGCCGCAGAGAGCACCGATTCACAAACATTACCAAACAGTATGCAACAATATGATGCATGCATGAGACATGGCAAAATTAGTGTATTGGGCTAATGCAACTAAAACCAGAAGGGTTTGAACAAATTTGAATCAAGGATTCAAATTTCAAATTCAAATATGGCCTTTTAAAGTGCTTTTCCTTGTTCTGCTTAAAACATCAATTTAACTTGTTTGATCATGCATGAAAATAGTACAGATGGATAGATTGGATTTTTCTGATCATTTTTCATATATAATTTGTCCAATTTGGAGTTACAGAATAAAAGTTATGAATTTTTGAAGTTTAAATAATATTCTGGAATTTCCTGATTTAAATTAAATCCAGAAAATCAATTACTGCGTCAGCCTGACGTCAGTGTGACGTCAGCAGGTCAACGGAACTGGTCCAGGTCAAACCTGACAGTGGGTCCCGCATGTCAGGGTGATTATTTTAATTAAAATTTAATTAAAACTAATCCTGTTTAATTAACAGGGCTGGGCCCCACCTGTCATTGACTCAGGGGAGTCAGCCAGGGACCACCCGTGGTCAAACCCGGGTCGGCTGCACCGGCGTTTAGCCGCCGGCGAGCCCGACGCGGCGGCGGGAGTGGTTTTGGCTATTCCGGCCACCAAATGGGCCGCGGAGATCACCGGAGTGGAGCTGAGGACAAACCGCAGCTCTTGGCGGAGTCCGTTGGGGTCGGGGTGGCCGGAGTTGGCGCCGGCGACGACCTTGGCGGCCACCGGGGTTCGGCCGAAGACGAACTTGACGCTAGAGGGTTCGGTGAGGCTCGTGGAGTAGCTAGCTAGGTGCTGCGGGACTTGGTGAGTAAGATGGACACCATCTTGTGGCCGGAGGATGACCGGGAGCACGTCGGCGACGAGCTCCACGGCGGTGGGTGCGGTTGAGCTCCGGGAGGTTGCTACACGGCTCGGGAGCAAGAACGGAAGGGAGGGGAAGATGGCTAAGCTCACAGTGAGTGCGACGGAGTCCTTGGTGCGGCCGGAGATGGACCGGAGTGACGACGACGTTGAAGGGGATCTCCGGCGACGGTGAGCTCGGGCGAGGTCGGTGCGGTGGTCTCGGGCGTTGCGAGCGCTCGGGGCTCGGCTGCTCGATGAAGTGGACAGCGGCGGAGCTCCTCGACACGGTGAGACGGCGTGGGGTGGTCGGAGGGCGTGGCTACGGCGAGGGGGTGGCGGCGATGGCGTCGGCCATGGCTGGGGCGTGCGAGGGGGAGGAGCTGGAGAGGAGAGGGGGTGTCTGGGGGGTTCGGGGGAGAGAGGGAGGCCGATCCACGACGTCACCTGGCGAGGGGAGCGGCGAGGCGGCGAGCAGGTGCGTGGCGCACGCCGTGGTCGCCGTCGGGCACCTGCCTGCCTGCCTGGCCGGCAAGCAGCTCGCTGGAGCGGTGCTGGGCTGGGCCGGCAGGTGGGCCGGGGGCAGGCGCCAGGTAAGCTTTCCCCCCTTTTTTTCTGTTTCTGTTTTTATTTAATATATCTGCAACTTTGTTGAATTTAATAAAATACCTAGGCAACTTCAAAAATCACCAAATCACTCCTGGTCCATAGTTGGATTATTTCCAACATGAAACATTTTAGTTTGGAGGTATTTGAGCATTTAAATATTTTATATAATTTTAAATGCCCAAATTCAAATATTTATGAATTAATTCAAAAACCCTATGATGGCCTAGGAAAATGTGCACCACTTTTGGCAGAGGTTCTGAACTAAGACAAAAATGATGGGCATTTTAGAAGGGCATTTCAGGTTCATTGAAAATTATTTTAGTAAACCCTAGTTGGTTTCAGAGGGGACTGGGGGTTCTGTCATCCCCATTTCAAGTTTCTGATGAAAGAGTAAACATGATGCAACACTCTAATGCATGACTAGCTAGGGTGTGACAAACTGCCCCTGTTTCCCCTGCTTATAGAGAGGGAGGGGCGGACATTCCGCCTTTCCAAATAAAGAAACCACCCAGGATCTCTCCCACGACGCCGCATTCGACGCGTGCCGTTGGGGGAGGGCGCGGTGGATACGGAGTAAGATACGGCGTAGCCCAGGCCGCGCGTGCCCATGCCCTGCTTTGGGCCTGGCCCAATAGTGCTCGGCACCGTGTGTGGCCCAGGCCCGGGGGCTCCTCTCGGTGTACTAGAGTAGGGGTACCCTAGTATCCCGAACTTGTGCACGGGCAGTTGCAGCACCCCGCGGCAAGGCTTGCCGGGCGACCGCCAAGATCCTGCATGGTTCCTTTGGAGCCATTCAAGAACAAAGTATTCAAGCCAAGGAGACAAGGCCCCGGCAAGAGGAGCTTGCCGGGAAGGCCAACCAAGGCATCTCAAGGAACTTACCGCGACGCGCCATGCGTCCCGGCAAGGCCCGGTGAGCGACGAGCTTCCGGACGCGACAAGGCAACGACCGCGGCAAGGCGCTTGCCGCGACAAGCTACCGCCCTGTACCCGCGCTCCAGCGCATCCACCAACGTGTTGCCCTGGGGCCTTTCCAGGCGCGCGTGGCAAGAGGCTGTGCAGACAACAGTGCGTGGTGGCAAGCGACGCTGACAAGACTACCATCGTGGCGAACGGTGGCGTCCCTGACGGTCCTTTTCTGCACTGTTTGGGCGACACAGACGGGCATTTAATGCCTTTATCCCCTGCCGTCAGGGTTAGGTAGGATACACTGTACGGGTAGTTGTACCAACCGCAACTCCTTTTCCATTTTTACCCTTGTCTACATTGCCACCTGTCGGTGACCCCTTGAGCATATAAAAGGAGGCCCATGCGCAACGTAGGGGGGGGGTCGGCTCAGTTCGAAGGCAGAAAAACACTCGTGCGCGGTCTCGTTAGCTGCTAGAGTGTACTGTAGCACTCCGCGCTCCCGAGCAAGAACACAATACACTAAAACATGCAGCAGTAGGAGTGTTATCTCTCCGGAGAGCTCCGAAGCTGGGTAAACTGCTCATGTGCTTCACCTCGATCCGCTCTTCGTGCGATCTCCGCCCCCCGTTGAACCGAAAGGGGATCGGTCCGCCGGTCCCATAGGTGTTCGTGGATCAGCTTCCCCGACAGGCAGGGTCTCGAATGCCTACTCACGCATACGTACATGGCTGGGTTGGAATGGAGAAACAACATCGTCGTCGTGTTCATGGGGATCCAACCGGCTGGGTCAGAATGAAATGCGTGGTCGTGTTCATCGGGAGGGCTTGGACGGAACAGGCGATAGAAACGAGGACTGGCGTACCGCAGAACGGAGGAAACGGACCTCCTACGTTTGGAACGGGGTCCTGTCAATCGGGAGGGGTGTGGCGTACTGCAAAACGGAGGAAATGGACCTCCTACGATCGAAACGGGGGTCCTGTTGATCGGGAGGGGTGTGGCGTATCACAAAACGAAGGAAACGGACCTCCTAAGGTCGAAATGGGGGTCCTGTTGATCGGGAGGGGTGTGGCATACGGCAAAACGGTCGAAACAGACCTCCTACGGTCGAAACGGGGGTCCTGTTAATCAGGAGGGGTGTGGCGTACCGCAAAACGGACGAAATGGACTTGTGTTGGAGCGCTACGGTCGAAACGGGGGTCCTGTTCATCGGGAGGGGTGTGGCGTACCGCAAAACGGGACTCCACGGGATACTGTTCATCTCCATCGTCGACCTCCTCCAGCCTCCACGAGCTACCGTCAACCTCCTCCAGCCTCCACGGGCTCCTGTTCATCGAGCCTCCACCGCGCGCTACACCATCGGCTACTGTTCAACCACCCCTCCGCGGGCACCCCTCCACCGTCTACTGTTCATCCAGCCCTCCACACCACGGGGTCCTGTTCAACCACCCCTCCACGGGCACCCCTCCACCAACTACTGTTCATCCAGCCCTCCATACCACGGGGTCTTGTTCATCCAGAGGCAACGCCACCACTCACTGTTCATCAACTCCCCCCCCCCCGCAACACTCACTGTTCATCCAATCGATCGGCTTCAGTTAGCAGCAGTAGAGAAGGAATCACTTGATCGGGTTCAGTTAATAGCCATCGATCTATCGCTCGGGTTCAATAATGCGTAGCCTGCAGTGCAATCGCTCGGGTTGAGTTAGAGCCCAACGCCTCGCTCGGGTTCAGTTAGAACCAATGCCTCGCACACACACGCGTACGTGTACGAGAGAAACGTGCATCGCTCGGCCCCCGACCTCCCACCGTAACCGGGAACTCCTCGAAATTTTCCTCGCCCTCACTTTTACCACGGTTTTTTCCGTCATGGACGGCCTAAAGAATGTCATGCAGCTCCGTCTCCAGCCCGCCCAGGACGAAAAGCCCATTTTTTGTCATGATTTTTTGTCATAGAAGTAGGAGCCCACCACATCTACGATGATACCGAGTTTTGTCAACATTTATCGTCATATAAGTGTCATTGTATGACAGGAAAAGAATTCGTTCGGCCCAAAATGTCACGGATGTGTCTTTTTTTGTAGTGTAAGTGGTGGTTTTATTTTCTTATACTAACGGAGCTTACGACTTTTGTTTTGAGTTTTGTGTGGTTGAAGTTTTCAAGTTTTGGGTAAAGATTCGATGGACTATGGAACAAGGAGTGGCAAGAGCCTAAGCTTGGGGATGCCCAAGGCTCCCCAAGGTAATATTCAAGGACAACCAAGAGCCTAAGCTTGGGGATGCGCCGGATGGCATCCCCTCTTTCGTCTTCGTTCATCGGTAACTTTACTTGGAGCTATATTTTTATTCACCACATGATACGTGTTTTTCGTGGAGCATCATTTTATTTTGTTAGTATTTGCTTGCTATTATTTAGAATAATGTTTTGCACCTATATTTTGAATAAAAATGTCAAGGATAGCCTTTACCATGCTTGTTTTGCAAGTATACATGTTGCTGTTTGAAAACAGAAAGTTTACCGCTGTTGCAAAAATTCCCTAGAAAAGTCAGCGGTATAATGTTGAATCTTTTTGCATATTGAGCTCTGATAAATCTCCTATAGCATAGTATTTTCCTTATAATTTTTTGGAGTTAGGAAAGTCTGATGAATCTTGCATTCTTTACAGACTGTACTGTTTTGGCAGATTGCTGTTATGTTTGCATTGTTTGCATATGTTTGTTTGTTTAATGATTCTATTTGAGGATAGGAGTATTAAATATGCAGAGGCATTTAGTATGCAATGTTGAATAATAATTCTAATGATTTTCAACAGTGGAGAATGATATGGTTTTGCATTGGTTTATACTAACCTATCTCACGAGTTCTTGTTGAGTTTGGTGTGGATGAAGCTTTTGATAAAAAGAGAAACCATCATATGAGAGGAATTAAGGAGACACAAAGCTCAAGCTTGGGGATGCCCAAGGCACCCCAAGATAATATTTCAAGAAGTCTCAAGCATCTAAGCTTGGGGATGCCCTGGTAGGCATCCCACCGTTCTTCTTCAACAACAATCGGTTAGTATCGGTTGAGCCTAAGTTTTTGCTTCTTCACATGAGTCGTGCTATCCTTGCAATGCCATTTTATTTTGTTTTACTTTCTGTTTGAATAAAATACCAACATCTGAAATTCTTAAATGAGAGAGAGTCATCACATAGTTGCATAATTATTTAGCTACTCATTGATCTTCACTTGTATCTTTTTGGAGTAGTTTTTCATTTACTCGTGTGCTTCACTTATATCCTATGAGCAAATGGTGGAATGAGTTGAATGTCATAAATCCAAATTATATATGTTTCATTTGCTTATCCCATGGGGAGTAATGACTTCACATCTAAGAAGTAGAGGTTTATTGAAGGTTAGCAAGCATTGTATTGATCATTTGAAAAATTCATGAAAGAATATTGAAGGAAGAGAGATTTCACATATAAATATACTATCCTAGACATATTTTGTAGTTGTGAGCACTCATTAAGTATGACATGCTAAAGAGTTGATGTTGGACAAGGAAGACAATGTCATGGGTTATGTTTTCTCACATCCTAGTTAAAGTATATTGTCATGGATCATTCAAACATGTTAAGTTTGCCTTCCCCCCTCATGCTAGCCAAAATTCCTTGCACCAAGTAGAGATACTACTTGTGCTTCCAAATATCCTTAAACACAGTTTTTGCCATGAGTGTCCACCATACCTACCTATATGCGGTTTACCTGCTGTTCCAAGTAAATTTGTATGTGCCAAACTCTAAACCTTCAAATAATAATCTATTTTGTATGCCAGAATCGCTCATGTAGCGATTGGGGGCTGTCAGTATCTTCCATGCTAGGTGGGTTATTCTCAAGATGAGTGGACTCCGCTCATCATGCACGAGAAAAATGGCTGGTAACCGGGATGCCCAGTCCCATGATCAAAAGATCAAAATCAAATCAAAAATAATTGCAAACAAAACTCCCCCAGGTTTGATATTAGTTGGAGGCACCCGTTGTTTCGGGCAAGCCATAGATTGATGATTGTTGGTGGAGGGGGAGTAAAAACTTTTACCATTCTGTTTGGGAACCGCCTATAATGTATGTAGTATGGAAGATATTGGGAACTCTTGGTTGTTATGTTGACAATGAGATCATACCTCTCAAAATTATTTATCTCTATTTCAAAATTGAGCTCTGGCACCTCTGCAAATCCCTGCTTCCCTCTGCGAAGGGCCTATCTTTTACTTTATGTCTTTTACTTTGTGCAAGAGTCAAGGTGATCTTCACCTTTCCCTTTTTCATTTTATCCTTTGGCAAGCACCTCGTGTTGGAAAGATCCTGATATATATATATATATATATATATATCCAATTGGATGTAAGTTAGCATGAACTATCATTGTTGACATCACCCAAAGGTGAATACGTTGGGAGGCAACACTATAAGCCCCTATCTTTCTTAGTGTCCGATTAAAACTCCATAACCATTAGTATTGCGTGAGTGTTAGAAATTATGGAAGACTATATGATAGTTGAGGATGTGGAGTTTGCTAAAGCAAAGCTCTGACATAGACCCTTCCTAAAAATAAGCTGAATTGCAATTGTTTGATGACTAAGAGTGAAGTTTGCTAGTTTTTGGTCTATGCTTTGACATGTGAATTGCTTGTTACTTGATCGTGGGAAGTTTTATGAGCTGAACTATTGTTATGACTTATAATCATGCTAGAAAAGGTGATTGAAATTATCATTTATCAAACTTGTGCACCTGCTAGCATTCACACTTCATAAATTCTTTCTTTTATCATTTACCTACTCGAGGACGAGCATGAATTAAGCTTGGGGATGCTGATACGTCTCTAATGTATCTATAATTTATGAAGCATTCATGCTATTTTATTATCTGTTTTGAATGATTATGGGCTTTATTATACACTTTTATATTACTTTTGGGACTAACCTACTAACTGAAGGCCCAGCCCATATTGTTGTTTTATTACCTGTTTCAGTATTTCGAAGAAAAGGAATATCAAACAGAGTCCAAACGGAATGAAACCTTTGGGAGCGTGATTTTTAGGAAGAATATGATCCGGGAGACTTGGACTTCACGTCAGAGGAGCCTCGAGGAGGCCAGGAGATAAGAGGGCGCCCCCCCTACTGGGCGTGCCCCCTGTCTCCTGGGCCCCTCGAGCACCCCCCGACCGACTTATTTCGCCTATATAAGTCCACGTACCCTAAAAACATCAACAACGAAGATAGATCGGGAGTTCCGCCGCCGCAAGCCTGTGTAGCCACCAAAAACCTCTCGGGAGCCCGTTCCGGCACCCAGCCGGAGGGGGAACCCATCACCGGTGGCCATCTTCATCATCCCGGCGCTATCCATGACGAGGAGGGAGTAGTTCACCCTCGGGGCTGAGGGTATGTACCAGTAGCTATGTGTTTGATCTCTATCTCTCTCTCTCGTGTTCTCTCTATGGCACGATCTTGATGTATCGCGAGATTTGCTATTATAGTTGTATCTTATGATGTTTCTCCCCCCTCTACTCTCTTGTGATGAATTGAGTTTTCCTTTTGAAGTTATCTTATCGGATTGAGTCTTTAAGGATTTGAGAACACTTGATGTATGTCTTGCCGTGCTTATCTGTGGTGACAATGGGATATTCACGTGATCAACTCGATGTATCTTTTGGTGATCAACTTGCGGGTTCCGTGACCTTGGGAATCTATGCATAGGGGTTGGCACACGTTTTCGTCTTGACTCTCTGGTAGAAACTTTGGGGCATTCTTTGAAGTACTTTGTGTTGGTTGAATAGATGAATCTGAGATTGTGTGATGCATATCGTATAATCATGCCCACGGATACTTGAGGTGACAATGGAGTATCTAGGTGACATTAGGGTTTTGGTTGATTTGTGTCTTAAGGTGTTATTCTAGTATGAACTCTATGATAGATTGAGCGGAAAGAATAGCTTCATGTTATTTTACTATGAACTCTTGAATAGATAGAACAGAAAGGATAACTTTGAGGTGGTTTCGTACCCTACCATAATCTCTTCGTTTGTTCTCCGCTATTAGTGGCTTTGGAGTGACTCTTTGTGCATGTTGAGGGATTGTTATATGATCTATCTATGTTATTATTGTTGAGAGAACTTCCACTAGTGAAAGTATGAACCCTATGCCTTGTTTCCTACCATTGCAATACCGTTTACACTCACTTTTATCGCTACCTTGCTGTTTTTATAATTTCAGATTACAAATACCTTTATCTACTATCCATATTGCACTTGTATCACCATCTCTTCGCCGAACTAGTGCACCTATACAATTTACCATTGTATTGGGTGTGTTGGGGACACAAGAGACTCTTTGTTATTTGGTTGCAGGGTTGTTTGAGAGATACCATCTTCATCC
Organism: Triticum aestivum; assembly: GCF_018294505.1. NCBI lineage: Eukaryota > Viridiplantae > Streptophyta > Magnoliopsida > Poales > Poaceae > Triticum > Triticum aestivum. The sequence continues at coordinate 186,523,023 of NC_057810.1, read as the reverse complement.
TACGCCTCCCACGGATTGATAAACCTTAGGTCATCCACTTGAGGGAAATTTGCTACTGTCCTACAAACCTGTGCACTTGCAGGCCCAACAACGTCTACAAGAAAAATGTTGTGTAGTAGACATCAAGGCTATATATACCCCTCCACCCACTCTTCATTCGTGAGACAGCCATCAGAACATGCCTACACTTCCAGCATACATTTTCTGAGAGAGATCCACCTACTCATGTGTTGAGACCAAGATATTCCATTCCTACCATATGAATCTTGATCTCTAGCCTTTCCCAAGTTGCTTTCCACTCAAATCTTCTTTCCACAAAATCCAAATCCTGTGAGAGAGAGTTGAGTGTTGGGGAGACTATAATTTGAAGCACAAGAGCAAGGAGTTCATCATCAACACACCATTTGTTACTTCTTGGATAGTGGTGCCTCCTAGATTGGCTAGGTGTCACTTGGGAGCCTCCGACAAGATTGTGGAGTTGAACCAAGGAGTTTGTAAGGGCAAGGAGATCGCCTACTTCGTGAAGATCTACCCTAATGAGGCAAGTCCTTCGTGGGCGATGGCCATGGTGGGATAGAAAAGGTTGCTTCTTCGTGGACCCTTCGTGGGTGGAGCCCTCCGTGGACTCGCGCAGCCATTACCCTTCATGGGTTGAAGTCTCCATCAACGTGGATGTACGATAGCACCACCTATTGGAACCACGACAAAAACATCCGTGTCTCCTATTGCGTTTGCACTCTCCAAACCATTCCCTTTACATTCTTGCAAGTTGCATGCTTTAATTTCCGTCGCTCATATACTCTTTGCATGCTTGCTTGAATTGTGTTAAGATTGCTTGAATTGTGCTAAGTTGCTAAAATCTGCCAAGAACTAAAATTGGGAAATGGCTAGATTTTTATTTGGTCAAGTAGTCTAATCACCCCCCTCTAGACATACTTTCGATCCTACAAGTGGTATCAGAGTTTTGGTCTCCATTTGCTTTGATCTCCGTAGCTTTTGGTTGTCATAGGCTTGGTTTCACAACCTAGGAGAGTATGGCGTCTAGCGAGGGAAATTACCACCGTAGAGGTCCTTACTTTCATGGTACTAATTTTGCTAGTTGGAAGCATAAGATGAAAATGCATATTCTTGGACATAACCCCGCCGTTTGGGCTATTGTGTGTATTGGCTTGCAAGGTGAATTCTTTGATGGGAGAGAAGCGAACTGTGAAGCTACCGCGGAAGAGTTGAAGATGTTGCAATACAATGCTCAAGCTTGTGATATCCTCTTCAACGGATTGTGCCCCGAAGGATTCAACAAAATCAGCCGTCATGAGAACACAAAAGAATTTGGGATACTTTGATTGATATGCACAAAGGTACCGACTCCGTCAAGGAATCCAAGTTGGATGTGCTTCAAAGTCAGCTTGACAAGTTCAAAATGAAGGATGATGAAGGTGTTGCTGAAATGTACTCTAGGCTTGCTCTTATCACAAATGAGATTGCCGGCTTAGGAAGTGAAGAGATGACCGACAAATTCATCATCAAGAAGATCCTAAGAGCTTTGGGCGGAAAATATGATACCATGTGCACATTGATCCAAATGATGCCCAATTACAAAGATCTCAAGCCAACGGAAGTCATTGGAAGAATTGTTGCTCATGAGATGTCACTCAAGGATAAGGATGAGCTCCACAACAAGTCAAGTGGTGCTTACAAAGCCTCATGTGAAGCTCCCACATCATCAAGTGAGAAACAAACCTTCAATGAAGAATTGAGCCTAATGTTGAAGAACTTCAACAAGTTCTACAAGAGTAGAAGCAAGGAAAGAAGCTCCAAGTCAAGGTCCTACAATGACAAAAGATCTTCTAGTCGTGAGCGTAATTGCTACAATTGTGGAAGACCCGGACACTATTCCAATGAGTGTATGGCACCCTAAAAAAGAAGAGATGATTCTCCAAAAAGAAGAAGTAGAAGAGAAGAATCACCATCAAGAGAGAAAAGGAGTAGAGATGATCGTTATGAACGAAGAACATCCCGGAGAAACAAGGACTCGGAAAGGAAGGACAAGTCATCAAGGAGCTACACAAAACTAAGACATCAAGCTCATGTTGGTGAATGGGTATACGGCTCCGACTACGACAATCACTCCGAGAGAAGCTATCAATCCGACTCCAAATATACTCAAGATGAAGGTGTTGCCGGTCTAGCACTTGTGTCAACCAACTCCTACGACATATTTGATTCACCAAATGAAGGACTTGGAAGATGCTTCATGGCTAAAGGCCCAAAGGTATCACACCCTGGGTATGTTGATTTCAATAGTGATGAAGATGACTTGTTAGGTGATGATGATTTACTTGTTGACAACTCTAGTGATGAATAGTATGATGAAACGTCAATTAATCATGCTAATCAAGATAAAACAAATGACAATGATAAGGAGAAGATTGAGCTCCTAACTAAAGAACTAAACACTCTTAAGTTAGCTCATGAAACTATCTTAGGAGATCATCGAGAACTTTTAAGGACTCAAGAGAAGTTACTCTTTGGAAGGCTCAACCTTGAGCAAGATGAGTTTTCAAAAGAAATCAATGATGATCTTCACAAGAAAAGTTCTTCTTACATTGCCAAGCATTTACTCTTATCTACTTACATGCCTCAACTCAAGTCTAGTAACAAGAACAAGAAAGATTCTTCCTCTAGTAGTAACAATAATCATGCTAAATCCGATGTTGTTGCTTCTAGTAGTTCTATTGATTCCACTAATGATTCTCTTAACCAAGTTACACTTGAGCAAGAAAATAGCTTATTGAAGGGAATTATAGTGAAAGTTGTATACAAGAGCCTTGCTGGGAGTAAGCAATTCAAGGAAATTGTACGCAAGCAAGGAAGGCACCGGAAGAACCAAGGTGCTGGTTTTGAACGAAAGTTCAATGCCAATGGAGTTGAGTGGGAAGAAGATCAATACCCTAAGACGAAGTTTGTTCCTCAACAAGAGAAGTATGATCCTACTTCTTTCAAAGGGATACAAGCTCAAGATGATCTTCCACCACAAGACCACAAGCAAAAAGGCAAGGATAAGCTTCAAGAGGAGATTGATGCATTTGAAGAAGCTCCTAAGGCCTTGGTCAAGTGGATTCCCAAGACTACATCAAGTTCTACTTCATCAAGTATGAATACAACTCCAAGGATTCCCATCAAGATGATGTGGATCCCAAAGAAGAAGAACTAGAGTGTTCTTGATGGTGACTCCACCAACATACTTCACTCTTATCATCTTGGCAAGGACAAGTGCAATCAACTTCCACATCTTGCACTAGTTCAAGGAGTCACAAACCCTCTTGTTGGTAAGACAAGGGACAAGGTAACCTAATGCTTTCATAGACATCATCTTGTGTGTGTGCATCACTCTGTGTCTATGGATATCCTTGTTTGTTCCTTGTGGGACTAAGCCGTGTAGGTATTGAAAGTGCAACTCACTCCAAAGGATTGCTCCAAACGATAAACATCAACATTGAGCAACCACATCTTCAACACCTACATCAAGTCATCATCGACAAAACCCAAGGTTATTTCATCCCTCTTAGGGGGGATCTCACATCTAGGGGGAGCTTTACTCAAAGAATTGAGCCAAAGCAACTCTAATGGTGTGAACACAACAATGCTTTACGTAAAAGTGGTAACCCTACTTGTGCTTAAACAGTGAGTATGACCTATGATCAGATGTTCTCATTTGACTCCTAAGTCAGTATACTCATATATAGATGACCTAGTGATCGCCAACTGCTTGATAGATGCTAGAAGTGTTTGTGCATGCTTTGTCACATATTTCATTTGCCATTTTATTGTGTGAGCATGTTGGTTGCATATTTTACTCATTCAAAGACATCCACTTGTAGTTTTGATTGGTTGGTTTCTGTTTCTTTTGCCAACTGGATGGACAAGAATGCCTAAGAACCTTCTCTAGCTATCTATGCTTTTCTTGTCTCAAACTCTATTCATGCTACATCACAAAGTTTGATCAAGTCAGGTTCGAACCACTCTATGTGAGCAGCACTCGGATTCCCCGATTCGTCATAGACTTAAACTTCCAAAAACTCTTTGTGCATTTCGGTCTAGCCGGTTCATCCATTTTGGTCATACCGAGATCACTAAGTTGATCTAGGTTTTCAATCTCGGTGCAACCGATTTGAACTTTTCAGTCACCGAGTTGCAGTAACTACTTGCAGTAATGCATCTCGGTGCCACTCAGTTGTTCCACTCAGTCACACCGACAGGGTCAGGCTATATATACCCCCGGGCCAAAATTTGGAAAATTTTCCAAACCTCTTCGCCAGCGCACAGCCTGCTTTGCCTCTTCGGGTCTCCGGATCATCCTCCTCGTCGCCAGCGACCTCCCGTTGCTGGTCTCCGCCACCGTCAACGGGATTCTGCTCCGCCGTTGTCGCCGTAGCAAATCCATCGCTGCATTAGGGTATGGATTTGAAACTTTGTGCTATTCCTAACTCCGATTCCTAGCACATTGCATTACCATGAATCTTGCCACGTTTGAAATCTTCCTATCCAGCGAAAACACTCCGTAGATTAGTTTTGGATTGCGAATTTAGGGTTAGGTTTCCGCCGAACTCATCTCGGACCGACCGAGTTGTAGAAATCGATCTCACCGATTTGGCTCAGGCCATTGCACATGTGACTCTCGGTTTGACCAAGAATTGCAAATCGGTGTGACCGAGTTCAATTCTTTGTGAAACCCTAGCAGTCTCAGTGCCATCGAACTGTGACTCAGTCTGACCGAGTTCACTAGTTTAGGTTCCAAAAGCTGCTTTAGTATCACCGAGTTTACAAATCGGTAGCTCCGAAATGCTTTCTGTGGAAAACTAAAACTAAGTTTTTGACTCAATTTTTGCAAAAACCTTTGTGCTTTGTGATGCTCATCTACTCTACCTCATCTATTATCTATTCACAGGGTCTGCAGTCAGAGTTTGCATCATGTCAGATTAGAGTGACAGTCAGAACAAGTCTGAGGAGCAAGTTCACATGAGTGAGGGCACTAGTCCCTCCAGCAGTTATGATGATGGCAGCAGGAGCACACCCAGCAATTTGCCCAAAGCAACCACCAGGGCCAGAAAGAAGAAGACCTCAGATTCTGAAGATGAGGCCACTTCTAAGAAGAAGGTGCTGAAGAAGGAATATGGCACAACTACATCCACTAAGCCAGGAATGCAAAAGAAGGCACCTGCAAGGAGAATTCCCACTTCCAAACCTAGGAAGGTTGCCACTGGTGAAACCATGAAGTTCACCATTGAGTCTGATAATGAAGCTGCTGGCCAAGATAAGAAGAAGAAGAGAGTCAGAACTACTACTGCGAAAGTGCTTGGCAAGCCCCCTATGAGGAGAGACTCTTAAGAATAAGAGGAAGAGGTTGTTGCACCAGCACCCAAAGCTCAGAAGCTAATGGGAGATGCTATAAGATCAGGGGCTACTCCATCTAAGCCCAAAGATGCTCCCAAGGCTGCTGCTCCTAAGCCCAAGTTTGCACCTAAGAGGAACACTAGGAGTATTCCAGCTGAAGAGAAGAACAAGGCCCCAGTGCCTGAAGCAGCTGAAGAAGAAGATGAAGATTCACTTGTCTTGAGAAAGTTGAAGCCCAAGATTCCTGATCATAATGATGCTCATCCAGTTGCAGAAGATATGAAGCTCAGGAAGGATGCAGGTCTGAGACTCTGGAGACAGACTGATCCCTATGCTGTCAGAAGAAGAACTGCAGTGGACTACACGTTCCACACTAAGGAACAAAAAGATTTCTATGAGATAGTGCTGCTTGACAAGAAGCCCATAGTTTGTGACATGAGATGGGTTGACTGGGATTACATCAAGAAAAATGAAGAGCACTATTCAGGAGTTTCTGACAGTTTCAAGTCTTGTGGAGTAGAAGATTTTGTTGGCCAGAAGCTCACAAAGTGGAATGATGAGCTTATTATGCAGTATTACTCCACAGCTCATTTCTACCCAGATGGGAAGATAGTCTGGATGTCTGAGGGTACCAGGTACCAATCAACAGTTGAAGAATGGTCTGAGTTGATAAATGCTCCAAATGAGAATGAGGATGACTTGGATGTCTATGCCAAGAAGAAGAAAGATCACAACTCCATGGCTCACATGTACAAAGAGATCCCAGATGTTGCACTAGAGACACATAAGTTTGGATCTGTACATTATCTGTTGTCAGGATTGCCTACTATCAACTCGATATTAAGGCACACTTTGCTGCCCAAGTCAGGTGATCACAAGATGATCAGAGGCCATGCAATTAACTTGATGCATATATTTGATGTGCCTCAAAAATTCAAAGTCATGAGCCTGATTGTGGAAACAATCAAAAGGACTGCTGCTGATCAGAAGAGGAGTTGTGGGTATGCCCCACACATTCAGGAGCTTATAAACTCCAAGATGGGCACTGGCACATATCTTTTGGACAAGGAGCACCTGCCCATCTACCCTGATTTTGAGGACAACACCATTTTGATGGATGAAAATGAACCATCATCTATGCAAGCACAAGAAAAGAAACAGAAGGCAAGGGCTGAGAAGGCTGCAAAGATGCCAACTGCTGAAGTGGCATCTCAAATTTTCCTGAAGGGCAAGCAAGATCAGCTTGGCTACTTGATTGCCTCCACCTTGAGGATTGAGAAGGGCTTGGCCACCCTGACTCAAAACCAGGAGAGCTTGGAGAGAATCATAGAGCAGAAGTTTTATGCTCTTGATGTCAAAGTGACCGAGATCCAAACTGCAGTTGAGCAACTTCAGGAGGATGTGGAGGAGAAGAAGGGCAAGTCAACTACTGATGCTTTTGCTAGAGTGCCTAGAGGACAGAGATCTGCTGCAGTGCCTGTTCCAGACACCAGGGCTACATCATCTGCACCAGCTACAGCTTCAGTGCCTCCAGCTCCAGCACCCACTCCATCAGCTCCAGCTACATCAACAAAAGACTTCGTCCATGGAGCCATCTCTACACCATCACATGAAGACCAAGCCTGAGAGTTGTTTAGCACTATGCATTTTTATGAACTTTTTGGTAACTTGTTGCCAAAGGGGGAGAAAAATGTATAGATCATAGGCTTCGAGAGAGTGTGTTGCTTTGATCTCTCTTGTTTATTTTGGTGGTTGTACTTTGTTATTTGTGTTCTTGGTACATTATGCTTTTGTGAGATACTTGGATGATCATGTGTTTGATCATATGCTATGCTACATTAATGCTTGTTGGATGATATTATCTCTTATATCCTCATATGATCATTCACTTTGCTTGGTGATGAGTGCATGTGTTTAATTATTATCATTTTGAGCGCTCCACCAAGATGCATGTGACATGGAAGAGTAACCCATGATCCTAACTCATTGTGCATTTGTAGTCCAAAGGAAATTTTAAAGAATGCAAAAAATTTAGGGGGAGGTCTTACTTTTCACATACTTCTCAAAGCGACAATGTTTTTCAATCTTATTATCATTTGTCGAAGCTTTGATCTATATGTTGTCATCAATTACCAAAAAGGGGGAGATTGAAAGTCCAACTATCCCTGGGTGGTTTTGGTAATTCCTAACAACATATAGCTCATTGAGCTAATGCCATTTGAAGATAAATATTTTAGGTAAGCTCAATGATTGGCATGGCATGGATGAGAAAAGTGGATCCCTCAAAATGCGAAGGACAAAAGGATTGGCTCAAGCTAAAAGCACAAGACTCTACATTTTCTATTTTAGTGATCCAAGATCATATTGAGTCTATAGGAAAAGCCAATACTATCAAGGAGGGATGAGGTGTTGCTTAATGGCTTTCTTGCTCAAAATGCTTAGTGATATGCTCCAAAGCCCTCAACTACTTTCTCATATCCACATATGACCTAAACCAAAAGTCCAACTCGGCCACACCGATTCTTTCTATCCGGCGCCACCGAGTTCAGATGTCATAGCCACTACCACAAACCATAGGCAAATCAGTCTCACCGATAGGGATCTCGGTCTCACCGAGATGGGATTGTAATATCTCTGTTTCCCTTCGTAACGTTTCAGTCCAACCAAGATGAGCGATCGGTCCCACCAAGATTGCAATGCAAACTCTCTGTTTCCCTTTCGTAACGTTTCGGTCTAACCGAGATGGGCGAATCGGTCCCACCGAGTTTGCCTGACCAACCCTCTGTGTGTCCATTACCAAAATCGGCCCCACCGAGTTTGTGTAATCAGTCTCACCAAGATTATGTTATACCCTAACCCTAACCATATCAGTCCTACCGAGTTGCATGTCGGTCCCACCGAAAACCCTAACGGTCACATTATTTGCTAAATCGGTCCGACCGAGTTTGATGATTCGGTCCCACCGAGATTGGCAAGTTGTGTGTAATGGTTAGATTTTGTGTGGAGGCTATATATACCCCTCCACCGACTCTTCATTCGTGGAGACAGACAACAGAACATGCCTACACTTCCAACATACATTTTCTGAGAGAGAACCACCTACTCATGTGTTGAGACCAAGATATTCCATTCCTACCATATGAATCTTGATCTCCAGCCTTTCCCAAGTTGCTTTCCACTCAAATCTTCTTTCCACCAAATCCAAATCCTGCGAGAGAGAGTTGAGTGTTGGGGAGACTATCATTTGAAGCACAAGAGCAAGGAGTTCATCATCAGCACACCATTTGTTACTTCTTGGAGAGTGGTGTCTCCTAGATTGGCTAGGTGTCACTTGGGAGCCTCCGACAAGATTGTGGAGTTGAACCAAGGAGATTGTAAGGGCAAGGAGATCGCCTACTTTGTGAAGATCTACCCTAGTGAGGCAAGTCCTTCGTGGGCGACAGCCATGGTGGGATAGGCAAGGTTGCTTCTTCGTGGACCCTTCGTGGGTGGAGCCCTCCGTGGACTCGCGCAACCGTTACCCTTTGTGGGTTGAAGTCTCCATCAACGTGGATGTATGATAGCACCACCTATCAGAACCCTGACAAAAACATTTGTGTCTCCTATTGCGTTTGCACTCTCCAAACCCTTCCCTTTACATTCTTGCAAGTTGCATGCTTTACTTTCCGCTACTCATATACTCTTTGCATGCTTGCTTGAATTGTGTTAAGATTGCTTGAATTGTGCTAAGTTGCTAAAATCTGCCAAGAACTAAAATTGGGAAAAGGCTAGATTTTTATTTGGTCAAGTAGTCTAATCACCCCCCTCTAGACATACTTTCGATCCTACAACTCCCCTGCTAGCTGGGACCCACCATAGTGGGAGGTTGACTTGTGGGCCTACTAAGTTGACGCGGATGGAGGGCTTCGTCAACTTAGTCAACAAATATGAACAATTCTAGCTCTAGTGACCGTACGATGTCCATCCAACAGCCATAGTTCTTCTTCAATCTCTGGTCTTCTTGCTCCAGTCGCCCAAACTAGTGCCGGTCATGCCGCATGCTCCTGCCTCCCGTGGCCGGTTGTGCTGCCGCGGAGGCCTCACCGCCCCCTACTACTCCCACCGTTGGCCAGGCCATCCCTCTACTCACCAGCACCCCCTGTTATTCTACGGCGACGGCAGCCTCACATCGCAGCTGAACTAGTGAACCCTCGTACTCCTCTCTGTGTGGGCATCCACTACCACCTCTTCCTCAGCTCCACGTCGTCCCCTTCCTAGGCCTCGCCGGTGTCCATCGCCTTGGTGCTCTCGGCGCGGCATGGTCGATGTGGTCAAGGAACAACTTCCATCGGAAGAGTACTATACATGGAGAGGCTGACAGCTGGGTCCACGGCCGCATCAATGAAGTGCCTCCTTATTACGCGCAAAATAATGATTCCTCCACCTGACAGCAGGGACCCACTTGACGGGCCACCGTATTTCATGAAAAAAATGTTTTCCCCCTGACTGCTAGGACCCACATGCTACATCTTTGCATGCAAGGAAGTTCCTAACAGTTAGGACCCACCTGGTCGAAGTGTATGTAGTGTTGTTATTCTTGTCGGAAACGTGTACGTACATACTGGTCGATTAGTCTGTCTGCAGGCTATAGCGATGAACCGTTGCCGAGTAATGAAGGGCACATGCGTGGTAGAGGCGCACACGTAGCATGTACATGTACGTACAACCAGGGTGCAAGAAAGTAAATACGGCCACATACGTACATACGGGCGGGGTCTCGAATGCCTACTCGTGCATACGTACGGCCATGGCTCGTGTACATGGAGAGGCTACGACGATGTAGTGTTCATCAGCAGCCAACCGGTTGGCTAGGAACAGACAATCTGCATCATCTTGTTCGTCGGGAAACAACTGGCTTGGACGGAACAACTGATCAAAACGAGTCCCGGCGTACCGCAGAATGGATGAAACGACCTTTTGTTCGACCGGCCACGGTCGAAATGGGATCCTTTTCATTGGGAGGGGTCTGGCGTACCACAAAACAGATGAAACGGACTTGTGTTCGAGTGCCTACGGTTGAAACGGGGTCTTGTTGATCTAGAGGGGTCTGGCGTACTGCAAAACGGAGGAAACAGACTTGTGTTGGAGCGCTAGGTTGAAACGGGGGTCCTGTTCATCGGGAAGGGTGTGGCATACCGCAAAATAGGACTTCACTAGCTACTGTTCATCTCCACTGTCGACTGCCACTACAAGAAATATGTCAACTTATGACCTTCTGTCAGTGACCCTCGAAGAATTGGTCATAAATTTATGACCATTTTAGACCAATTGGTCAAAAGCTGTCTAGGGGGCTCTAAACACTAAATCGTAACGACCATTTTGGTCAGAAAGGTCATAATTTCATTAGAGGAAATGGTCATAAAGCTAGTAGCACTGTCCACTGCATCATGCGTAGCTGATAACGACCAGTATAAAATGGTCACTACACTTGAGTTTGAATGAATTAGGATGATTAGGCAGCCACCTCAGCAACCTCGCTTATGTGTCACTGTCTAGGTGTCATTTTTGCTTGAGTTTTAATATTCAACAGACAGACGGGGGACACACTGACAGGCGGGACCCATTTGACAGATGGGGCCGAGCGCTTAATTCGCCCAAAAAAGATGCATGAGGCAGGACTCGAACCCACGACCTCGCGCTTGGTTGGCTCGCATGCTACCGCTGGGCTAGAGAGGGACAGTTGCTCACATCTGGGAGTTTATCTATACATTATATAGAACTACGGCTCTCTCGTATCATTGACAAGTGGGACCTTCCGACCAGGTTTAGCAACACTGACAGGCGGGAACAATTTGACAGGTGGGTGAGCCACTGACAGGTGGGTGAGCGAGCATTTAATTCCCTAAAAAAATGTGCGCTTTAATTCCTAAAAAATGTGCGCTAGCGGGGACTCGAACCCACGACCTGGCGCTCGCTCGCTCGTTCGGTACCGCTGGGCTAGAGAGGGATTGTTGCTAATGTGTGGGTAATTTTCTATATACTATACAAAACCAGGGCTCTCTCGTATCAGTGACAAGTGGGGCCTTCCGACCAGGTGGCGGCGGGTGGCATCGAACAGAGCAACACTTAGCGTTTTTCTAGGTCTTCCGACCAGGTGGCGGCGGGCGGCGGCGGAAGCAACCAGCAAGCGTCGCTCAGACGAGGGCGGGGCCGGCGGCCGAAGCAACCAGTAGGGGCCGCTCGCCTTGCCCACGACCTCGCTGCAGGTGACCTCGCCCACGGCCTCGCGGCGGAAGCAACCAGTAGGGGCGGAGGCGGGGGCGGGGGCAGGGCCCACGACAGGAACGGCGACCTCGCCGCTCGCGTCGCCCACGCATGGGGGACTCGCCGCCGCCGAGCATGGGGGAGTCGCCACCGCCGCAAGCAGACCTCGCCCACGTATGCACCCCTCTCCTTCCCCCTCCTCTTCCCCCTCTCCTCTCTGTTGATGTCAATGATTTGATGTAGATTTGTTAGGAGAATCTTCAGAGTGATTTGATGTAGGTTTGTTGTAAGCTTGGAAAAATCTCTTGGAAATGTCATTGATGAATTTGGTAGAAATTGTGAAGAGAATTTATGTTGATGAAATTATTAGGAGAATTGTTGTTGATGAAATTGTTAAGAATTCTTTTGGAATTCAGTCAATTGTTACTGGTAAATTATGTTGTCAGCAATCAATAGAACAGAGCTCGAGTTGGTCTTTCCCTGAAACAGGATCCTGGGGTTGATGTAGATTTGATGTTACACCTCTGAAATTTCAGCCTCAAATCCGTGAAAGGACCTGAATATTGATGTAGATTAGATGTAAACTAGGAAAACTCTCATTGATGTAGATTTGATGCAATCTTGGAAATGGCATTCATGTAAATTGACAGTGGTGTTATTGTTGGTGGTTTAACCAAAATAGTTCTTAGTGGCAGCATATATTGTTATTGTTGGTTGTTTAACCACCTCTGTTTTTTGTGAACCATCATGTTTTAGTTAGCTTTTCTTTTCTCCCATGTGAAATCTGTATTTCCATTTGAACTACTTTTTATTGCTCCCATGTGAAATCTGTAAACCATGTGAACTGGACTAAAGTAGTGAGGAATTGGAAATAGCTGAATGTTGTGCTTAGGCAGTTAGCATATAAACTTGGGTGCCTACCTTATTTTCTGGAATTTTAGCTTCCATTACTTCCATCCATTTTCATTAATTAATGTTGATGCACTTAGATTGATTTGCTAAGTTGCAACAATTTGTTGTCTTTGGCAGATGGATAGAAGCTGGATTAGACAAGGAGTTAGAAAGTTTTCGAAAGAACATATGAAAGGAGTTGATGATTTCATGGCATTTGTTCGGGCAAATTTTGCCAACGATGCTCACATTCTTTGCCCATGTTGTGAATGCCTCAACCGTCCAAGAATGGCTCAAGGAAGAGTGGAAGATCATCTGCTTCTTAATGGGATGTCCAGCACATATGATAGATGGATATATCATGGAGAACCTTTAGACAGACAACCTCAACATTTTGAAGCTGATACAGAGGCCCCTCATATGATGGGTGGTGGTGATGCTGGCATTGATTTCATGGAAAAGGTTTTGCGAGATAATGCTGTTTTGGAGGAAGAGGATGGGCATGAAGATGATAGGATTCCTGACCTATTGAAGGATTTGTACGATGCTGAAGATCGTGCTGATGGACAGAAATCGTTGTTTGCTGAGGTGTTAGAGGAGGCGAAGCGCGCAGCTCATGAAGGGGGTAAATTTTCAAGATTTACCTTCACCGTGAAGTTACTCCACATCAAGTCTTTCTACCGGATTAGCAATGCCGCATTCAACGCAATACTCCGTCTTTTGAGCTTGCAATTCCCTGACAGTTGTGTTCCCAGATCTTATGATGAAGCATTGAGCATAATCCGCAGGCTGGGGTTAGGTTATGTGTCAATACATGTGTGCCCAAATAACTGTGTCTTGTTTCGGAAGGATTTAGCAAAGCATGACAACTGTCCAAAATGCAATGCATCTAGGTGGAAAGATGCTGATGGGAAGAAGTCAATACCGGAGAAGGTACTGAGGCACTTTCCCTTGATACCAAGGCTGCAGCGGATGTTCATCTCGAAGAAATCATCGCGTGAGGTACAGTGGCACAAGCTGAAGCGGCAACCTGTGGACAATGAGCTGAGCCATCCAGCGGATGGAGAGGCATGGAAAGAGTTTGACCGTATACATTTTGATTTTGCTGCAGATCCAAGGAACATAAAACTTGGCATTGCCACAGATGGGTTTAATCCGTTTGGGAACATGAGCACGTCTTATAGCATGTGGCCAGTTTTTGTGGTGCCGTACAACCTGCCACCATGGGCATGCATGGATCAGTCCAACTTCATGATGTCATTGCTTATCCCGGGTCCAGATTCTCCAGGAAAGGATTTTGATGTCTTTATGGAGCCCCTCGTAGAAGAACTGCTCCAGCTCTGGACTGGTGTACCTACATACGATGCCTTGAGTCCGGAAGAAAAGTTCAATCTACGTGCTGCGATCATATGGTCCATCCATGATTTCCCGGCTCTGCACACTCTGTCTGGGAGGATCACAGCGGGTTATCAGGCTTGTGTCCATTGTGACAAAGACCCTTGCTCAAAGAGAATAAGGAGCAAGATATGCTATATTGGGCACCGCCGCTTTCTTCCCCGAAACCATCGCTGGCGAAGAAGCAAAGATTTTAATGGTGAGAATGAAACCCGTGACAAGCCAGCTGAATTCACTAAAGAAGAGCTGGAGCAGCAACTTGAAAAGGTGAAAGATGTGAGACCAGGAAAGCTGGCGAAGAAAAGAAAGCGTGAGGAAGGTCAATGTTGGGACCGGAGGTCTTGTTTGTGGGACCTGCCATACTGGGCTGATCTGAAATTAAGGCATAATCTCGATGTAATGCACATTGAGAAAAACATATGCGAGAATCTGCTAGGGACGTTTCTGAACATTGAAGGGAAGACAAAGGACACGGTTAGTTCTAGGCTTGATTTGGAGGACATGGGCATAAGAGAAGATTTGCATCTACAGCACAATGAAGATGAAGATTCATTTGAAATTCCACGAGCATGGTATACAATGAATAAAGAACAAAAGCTTGCATTCTGTGAATTCCTAAGAGCGGTGAAATTTCCAGATGGTTATGCTGCTAACCTAGCAAAGTGTGTTACTTCTGATGGATTCAAGCTTTCAGTACTGAAAACCCATGATTGTCACATCCTCCTCCAAAGGATTTTACCGGCGGGCCTCCGAGGAATCATGCACAAGGATATATATGAAGCGGTTGCTGAGCTGGGAAATTTCTTTAGAGAACTGTGCTGCAAAACCCTCAAGTTAACTGTCTTGGAAAGACTTGAAAAAGAAATCCCAATTATTCTTTGCAAGCTCGAGAAGATTTTCCCTCCAGCTTTCTTCACCGTGATGGTCCATTTGGCGGTGCACTTACCCAAAGAGGCAATGCTTAGAGGCCCTGTGCAATATGGTTGGATGTACCCAATCGAAAGAAGGCTGCTTACTTGTAAGCGTTATGTGCGAAACACAGCAAGACTTGAAGGTTCTATTGCTGAAGCATATGTCGTTGACGAGTGCTTGACTTTTTGCTCTAGATACTTTGGTGATGTGGAAACAAGATGGAACCGGCCGGGCAGAAATAGAGAGCGGTCTGATTCGCAAAGTGGTGATGTCTCTGTTTTCAACCATGGTGTGAACTTTCTTGGAGCCTCACAATACTTGGAGGCTGGTGATGAGTATGACAAGATGGTTTGGTTTGTGCTCAGCAATTGCGCCGAGGTTCTACCATATATCGAGTACGTTATATCTTGTGCACTCATTATATATATATATATTTTGCTTGGGTTGGCACCAGCCTAATGTTTTAATTCACATGTTTTGTTGGCATTGTAGGAAATGCAAGGAAGAGTTAAATCAGGAAGAAAGCAATATCAATGTTGATAAAAGGGTTGCCAAGGTGTTTGCTAATTGGTTTAAGAATCATGTGAGATCTTTAGCCACATGTTTTATGTTTTCTGTGTTATTCACCCATTGTTAAATACCATTGTTTGCTAAATGGTTTATTTGTGCAGATTGGAAAGTTGCATGAGGAGAAGAAGGTCAGTGATGATCTATTTGCTTTGGCATGCTTACCGGATAAGCGAGTGAGAGTGTATTCAGCATGCATTGCTGACGGTGTCCGGTACCACACCGTTGACCGCGAGGAAAAAAGGAAGACACAGAATAGTGGAATCGTCACTGAGGGGTCACATGATGGTGAGATCATTGACTTCTATGGTCAGTTGAGAAGCATCGTAGAGTTGCAGTACAACTCTAGTGGAGGCATCCATCGCTCGGTTGTCTTATTTCGCTGTGACTGGTTTGAGCTTGGTAGCAAGAAGAGGAGAGACTCTTTTGTCAAATATGATGGCCACTTCAAAAGCATCAACACTGCAAGGTGCTGGTATAAGAGTGATCCCTTTATTCTAACAACACAAGCAACAATGGTGTTTTATCTGCCAGACACTCTTTTGCACGGAAAATGGCGAGTTGTGCAAAACTTTCAGCACAGACACTTGTGGAGTGTGACTGAAACTGAAGTGGAAAAGGGCCCCGGTGATGGTGGACTAACATACCAAGATGATGACTCTACGGAAGTTCCGTTGCAAGCTGATGATGACTCTATGGAAGTTCCGGTGCAAAGCAGAGTGCGAAGGGACCGGGAACGTGTGATCGTTGGTGCTGCAACAGTTGAAGGCATCAAGAAAAGAAGAAAGGTGGTAGAGGATGGACATGAAAGCGAGGATGAGGAAAACCGGACTGATCATACTATGCTGCAATATTGTAGTGATGATGAGGAAAACAGGAGTGGGCATAGAGTTCCTTGTTTTCGTATCGACGACGATGAGTAGCAAATGGACATGAAGGTAAATTTGGTCTCCTTGGTGATCCTTTTAACTCTCTGTAGTTTTCCTTCTTGTGCATATGCATGGTGATCCTGATGTACTGTAGTGGTGTGGTCTTATAAATTTGGTCTTTTATCTCCAGGTAGCAAAATGCTTGAAGATCCTGATGGTTGTAGTGGTGTGATCCTGATGGCTGTAGTGGTGTGGTCTTATAGCATGGAGCTGATGGCAAAATGAAGTTGTGCTCAGAATGTTGTCAAAATGTTGTCCGGTTTTTGTGATCATGTAGTTTTTGTGATGGCAAAGCTGATGGCTGTAGTTTTTGAACTGAAGTGGATGATGTCTGGTTTTGCTTCAACTGAATTTTAACTGAATTTTGCGCTATTTTAACCCATTTCATTGTGAGCAAAAAGATATGCGCCAGCGGGGACTCGAACCCACGACCATACGCTTGTTTCACTATGTTTCTACCACTGGGCTAGGAAGAGGTTGCTGGTTTTGTACTCTATGCCCAGCCTTTTCAATGTATCAAACAACTCGCTGACAATTGGGCCCGCTCCTCCTCCTATCCACTCTTTTCCCCACTCCCCCTCTCCACTCCTCCTATCCACTCGACCCGCTCCTCCTCTCCGCCGCCACCGGCTTCTTCCTCTCCCACCGCCGCCGCATACTTCTCTCCGTCGCCGACTCTCCGTCACCGTGGGTATGAATCCGCTTCCTCTTCCTCTTCCTATCTACTGTTATGATAGATTAGGGTTCTTGCCGCCGGATTAGGGTTTGATTAGGATGTTTTTTAGGGTGACGGCGACGCCTCCCCGGCGCCTCTGCTGGTCCGACGCCTCCCGCGCAGCTTGCCCTACGCCGCCGGCGACCACTTCTTCTCGGACTCCGCCGCGGTAAGCCATCCGCTTCATATCCTCTCTCCTTTCTCTTCTGCTCTAGGGTTTGAGAATCTAGTATTTGTTATGCATACTAGGCATCTATTGGTGGATTTAGGCATATTGTTCTTGGTGGATTTAGTATGCTCTGTTGGTGGATCTAGTATGAACTGCATTTGTACAGTAGTTAATTCTCTTAAGATAAGTTGTAATGCATGTTTGTCCTTGGGTGTATCTGGCATATTCTGAATATTAAGTGGAAAAGAAGCTTGTCTCTGTACACATTGTTGTTTCTTTTGCCTAGAATCATGGGCTGTGGTCTCTGAATTTTTTTTGTGGAATTCTGTATGGTTTATTTTGACGATCAAGAGATGAATGCCAAAGCATGTTGGATGCTGCTAGTTTTATCTTGAGAAACTGGAGGCATCATAAAAATTCTGTATGGTTCTATTGATGATGCATGAAGTATTTCCTGCTATAATTTTCTTCAGTCACACTGTTGTTTTGCTGTGCTTGATAAACCTGAGACTTCTTTCTTGTGTAATATTGAAACTGTTGTTTTGCTGTACACTATTGGTCCATTTATAATAGATATGGTTCTGGTCAATTTATAGTAGATATGGTTCTGGTCAATTTATAGTAGATTTTAGTGTTGTTGCTGTTGGTGGTCACCTGATGATGTTGCTGTTGCTGTTGATGTTGATGTGCTTGTTTTAGTGTTAGTTTACTATGCTATTGATGTTGATGTGCTTGTTTAATTTACAATGCTGCTTTTCAGATAAGTGAGATGGCTGGCTTGGAAGGTTTCGAGTTCTTCGAGATCATAATTGAGAAATCTTGCAGTAGGCAGGTATGTTTATCATCACTCATTTCTTTATCATCACTCTGCTGTCTAGTGCTTGATTGCCACAATTAACCACTGCTTGACCCTCGCTGCAGAGGCTGCCTGACAAGTTTGCGAAGATGCTCGCCGGCCGTGAGCCCCACAAAGTGAAGCTGCGGGAGGCCGGCAGCGGGCTTCACAGGCTGTGGGAAGTGTTGGTGGTGTTTGATGGTGAAGGCCACATGTACCTAGGGCCCGGCTGGGAGCATTTCGCCCGCGCCCATGAGCTACAGCTCGGGTACTTCCTTGTCTTCCGCTACGACGGCGACGCCATGTTCACCGTGAAGATGTTCGACAACACCATGTGCCGCATGTACTACCAGCACGACGACGATGCCAGTAAGCTCTCTGCCTCTCTTCTTCCTGTCCTTTTGGCTTCCTCTACCTGCACGACGACAACACCATGTTCACACTTTGTTGCATTTGGCCAGGCAATGGGAGCAGCAGCGGGGATGACGAGGAGCAGAGCGGGGATGACGAGGAGCAGAGCGGGGGATGACGAGGAGCAGCCTATTCTGGCTGACGACGAACATGCTATGGTGGTGGCTGACGACGACCCTGCTATGGTGGTGGCGGATGACGACCTTGCTATGGTGGTGGCGGACGACGACCTTGCTATGGTGGTGGCGGACGACGACCTTGCTATGGTGGTGGCGGATGACGACCTTGCGATGGTGGCGGCGCCTGCAATCCCACAGCTTGGCGACAGGACCATGCCAATTGTGGTAGAGGAGTACATCCGCGTTGGGATTCGCCACTCTGAGCGCATCAGGTTGATGAAGGAGAAGAAGGAGGAGTGAAGATGTTAAGAAGGTGTTCAGCATGTTAGGTTTAAGCTTGTTAGTGTAATATGAACATGTCAATGTTAAGTATGTCAGGTTTAATTTTGTGCATGCTCATGGATGTTGTATGACAGTGTCATCTAAACAAGTCATGTTTTTAACAATGAATATTCAGTATGGTAATTGATGGGAATTGAAATTTTTTATGCATGCTCATGGATGAAAGATAAAATTATGGGTTTTGTGCATGCTCCTGTATGAAACAATATAAGTTTCATTTTTTGAACGCTAAAAACATGACTCAAACGCTAGCCACGGACGACTGCCGTGACTAAATCCGCCGGTTTTTGAAAACACCATAAAATTCAAACACCGTTTTTCATTTTTGAATGCAAAAGACATGCGTTTTTCGTGAAGCGGCTACAAGGAGGGGCACCCCAAACGGTGACATTCCATGTCTATCTCAAAGTAGACCCTATTTTACGGACGGTCGCCAAAAAGCATGCATTTCCGACCCTCGTAGCTACTCCCGGCAATTCGGACCACCTTCGGCCGATTCAGCTGGAACCGGCTGGAATTTGAACTGCGGGTCCTCCATAGCTTGCCCGTTATTTTCACTAAAAATGCTTTTTAGCTTCACAGGTAGGCATTCCATCACAGAATCGACAACAGATTTGCACGGCTCAAACCCTAGCCACGGACTGTCGCCGCGACGAAATCGGCCGGTTTTTGAAAACACCGTAAAAAATTCAAAAAAATCAAAAAATGGGAGACCTCCGCGTCACATCATCAAATGTGGCCTACCAACTAGCAAAAATACTAAACTTGCAATACCGGCGTTTTCTTGAAAAAGTGTTCTCAAAAACGACCTACCACGAACGAAGATTCATGGCTTTCAAGCCAAACTAGCAATGATATGGCCGCATCCGTTGAATAGTTTCTGATAATATGCCCAAATTGGGCGCATGCCTCCGTCTTGTGATGGCAAACAATGTTGCCAAAGCGAGGTTCCAACTTGTTTAACAAAAAAAACTGTTTTTCATTTTTTGAATGCAAAAGACATGCGTTTTTCGTGAAGCGGCTACAAGGAGGGGCACCCCAAACGGCGCCATTCCATGTCTATCTCAAAGTAGACCCTATTTTACGGACGGTCGCCAAAAAGCATGCATTTCCGACCCTCGTAGCTACTCCCGGCAATTCGGACCACCTTCGGCCGATTCAGCTGGAACCGGCTGGAATTTGAACTGCGGGTCCTCCATAGCTTGCCCGTTATTTTCACTAAAAATACTTTTTAGCTTCACAGGTAGGCATTCCATCACAGAATCGACAACAGATTTGCACGGCTCAAACCCTAGCCACGGACGGTCGCCGCGACGAAATCGGCCGGTTTTTGAAAACACCGTAAAAAATTAAAAAAAATCAAAAAAATGGGAGACCTCCGCGTCACATCATCAAATGTGGCCTACCAACTAGCAAAAATACTAAACTTGCAATACCGGCGTTTTCTTGAAAAAGTGTTCTCAAAAACGACCTACCACGAACGAAGATTCATGGCTTTCAAGCCAAACTAGCAATGATATGGCCGCATCCGTTGAATAGTTTCTTATAATATGCCCAAATTGGGCGCATGCCTCCATCTTGTGATGGCAAACAATGTTGCCAAAGCAAGGTTCCAACTTGTTTAACAAAAAAAACTGTTTTTCATTTTTTGAATGCAAAAGACATGCGTTTTTCGTGAAGCGGCTACAAGGAGGGGCACCCCAAATGGCGCCATTCCATGTCTATCTCAAAGTAGACCCTATTTTACGGACGGTCGCCAAAAAGCATGCATTTCCGACCCTCGTAGCTACTCCCGGCAATTCGGACCACCTTCGGTCGATTCAGCTGGAACCGGCTGGAATTTGAACTGCGGGTCCTCCATAGCTTGCCCGTTATTTTCACTAAAAATACGTTTTAGCTTCATAGGTAGGCATTCCATCACAGAATCGACAACAGATTTGCACGGCTCAAA
The DNA here is from genome assembly GCF_018294505.1 of Triticum aestivum. Lineage (NCBI taxonomy): Eukaryota > Viridiplantae > Streptophyta > Magnoliopsida > Poales > Poaceae > Triticum > Triticum aestivum. The sequence goes on along the minus strand of NC_057810.1, from coordinate 186,502,150 downwards.
CCCTAGCCACGGACGGTCGCCGCGACGAAATCGCCGGTTTTTGAAAACACCGTAAAAAATTCAAAAAAAAATCAAAAAAATGGGAGACCTCCGCGTCACATCATCAAATGTGGCCTACCAACTAGCAAAAATACTAAACTTGCAATACCGGCGTTTTCTTGAAAAAGTGTTCTCAAAAACGACCTACCACGAACGAAGATTCATGGCTTTCAAGCCAAACTAGCAATGATATGGCCGCATCCGTTGAATAGTTTCTGATAATATGCCCAAATTGGGCGCATGCCTCCGTCTTGTGATGGCAAACAATGTTGCCAAAGCGAGGTTCCAACTTGTTTAACAAAAAAAACTGTTTTTCATTTTTTGAATGCAAAAGACATGCATTTTTCGTGAAGCGGCTACAAGGAGGGGCACCCCAAACGGCGCCATTCCATGTCTATCTCAAAGTAGACCCTAGTTTACGGATGGTCGCCAAAAAGCATGCATTTCCGACCCTCGTAGCTACTCCCGGCAATTCGGACCACCTTCGGCCAATTCAGTTGGAACCGGCTAGAATTTGAACTGTTGGTCCTCCATAGCTTGCCCGTTATTTTCACTAAAAATACGTTTTAGCTTCACAGGTATGCATTCCATCACAGAATCGGCAACAGATTTGCACGACTCAAACCCTAGCCACGGACGGTCACCGCGATGAAATCGGCCGGTTTTTGAAAACACCGTAAAAAATTCAAAAAAATCAAAAAAATGGGAGACCTCCGCGTGACATCATCAAAGGTGGCCTACCAACTAGCAAAAATACTAAACTTGCAATACTGACGTTTTCTTGAGCTACTCGGTATGATTTTAACCATGATTTCTACAAAGTTTACAGAAAAACCCTATTTTTTCTACACCCAAACCCAAAAGGATTTCCCTCCCACACCAAAATTATCCCTCCACCAAAATTTCCCTCTCCCAAAATTTCCCTCCACTCCCTCTCCCACTACCAGGAAGGTCTCACCACTCCCTCTCCCACTAACACGCGCGATCCCCTCCCCTCCCCTCCCAAAATTTCCCCATTCCCCTCCCCTCTCCCCGACGAACCCTAGCTTCTCCCTCCTTGCTCCGCGCCGCCCCGCTCCCACTCCCTCCATTCCCCACCTCCCCACCCTAGCGCCGCCCCTCCTCTGCTCCGCCCCGCACCTCCTTGCTCCGCGCCGCCCCGCTCCCACTCCCTCCCCTCCTCCGTGCCGTGGACTACATCGACAATGACGGCGGCCACATCGACTACATCAACGATGACGGCGGCTACAGCGATGACGACGCGATCGATGACGACCACCGCTGCATCGTCAACATCATCTCCCCCTAGGTACTTCTCCCCTTGATCCATCTCCCCTCCTCTTGTGGATCCACCTCCCCTCTGGTGGATCCATCTCCCCTCTAGTAGATCCCCCTCATGGGTTAGGATATTCTAGGGTTAGGATCTCCTGGTGGTTCGGTAGGTCCTCTAGTTCGGTAGGTCCTCTGGTGGTTCTTGGGGTTAGGGTTCATGTTTATTGTTGTGTGGGGATGATCTCCCTCTAGTTCATGGGGTTAGGGTTAGGGTTCATGGGGTCAGGGTTAGGACCTCCTGGTGGTTCGTTTGGTCCGCTTCATGGTTTATGGTTCATAATTTTAGGGATGGGGATGGATGGGGAAGTGGATGATTTTAGGGGATCAACAGCAGCCTTGGAGTGGAGAAGAGGGTTGGGCTGGGTCGGAGAAGAAGAGCTGGGCGGAGCCAACGAGGCTGCAGGGGGAGACAAGCAAGGTGTGATTCTGTCGGGGTTTCGGCCGGATCTCCCTCCCTCACGGTGAGGCTGCAGATGGGGATGGATGGGGAAGTGGATGATGTCTGGTTGATGGTGCTTGTATCAGTACTTGCTTGTGTATGGTTCAATTACTCAGCTAGCATAGATGGTGAATTAGGTTTCCAACAGCACTTCGAAAAGAAGCTACTTGCTTCCTTGTTTGTATCAACAGTACTTTCTTGTTTGTTGCCCTTCAATTTCCTTCCTTGTTTGCTTGTTACTGTCAGTAGCACTATGCTTGTTTCTATCAGTAGCACTTTCCATGCTTGCTTGCTTGTATTATGCACTTTGCTTGCTTGCAACTTGGGTTAGTATGAACATGTACTTGATTGCTTGTAGCACTTTGCTATTAGTAGCACTACTGGGGTTTGTAGCAGTGTTCTTCTTTCACGATATGTGCATGAAGCTTGTGTTCTTCTTTCCAGTGAACACGGGAATGCTTAGTACTTATTGTGGTATTGGAATTCCTGCTGTGTTAAGGCAGTATGACTAGTTTTAATATATACTAGATTGGTGCTAGATAATTTTGATTACTGTAATATACAAGGTTGATTCTAATTGTCAAAATGTCTTAACTTGTGTCATCTAGTCTGTAGCCATTTTTGGTGTGTAGATACAGCATAATCAATAGTTGAGTATAGTTTTTTCATCTGCTTTTGTACTGCTGCAAGTATAGTTGTTTCATGCTTTACCAGTGGCAACATCTAGTTGTTTTGAAGGTCCTCATGATATACTCGTCTAGCTTCCTGTCAGACTGTCTAAGCATGTGTACATGACACCAATTCACTAGTTCATGTTGCTTGCTTGCTAGCATACATGTTGCTTGCTGGCATACATGCTTAATTAGGGTTTCCATCAGCATTACTTGCTTGTATCACTAGCACTTGGAGAAGAATCTACTTGCTTGCTTATTAATTAGGGTTTGTATCAATAGTACTTGCTTCCTTCTCTTCATTTTCCTTCATTGCTTGCTTGTTTCTATCAGTAGCACTTTGCTTGCTTGTTTCTATCAGTAGCACTTTGCTTGCTTGCTTGTATTAGTAGCACTTATGCACTTTGCTTACTTGCTCCTAGTGTACATGCATGCTTGTTTGGTGCACTTACATGTTTTCTTAATTAATAACACTAGATCACTGTATTGTTTATCCATCAAGTTTGTTTCACATGTATTACATGTATGTGCATGATGGTCCAAATGCTTTCCTTTATTGATACAAGTGCATCATTTCACTTTATCCCTGTTGTATCTGATTGTTGTTTATTTTATTTTGCAAGCACCACCTCAAGATCATCCATGGCAAGGAGGACAAGGTAAAGCATGAGGCCAACCGTTGGTATGCAACTTGCTCCTTGTCGGTGTACTAGAGTAGGGGTACCCTAGTATCCCGAACTTGTGCACGGGCAGTTGCAACACCCCGCGGCAAGGCTTGCCAGGTGACCGCCAAGGTCCTCCGTGGTTCCTTTGGAGCCATTCAAGAACAAAGTATTTAAGCCAAGGAGACAAGGCCCCGACAAGAGGAGCTTGCCGGGAAGGCCAACCAAGGCATCTCAAGGAACTTGCCGCGACGCGCCACGCGTCCCGGCAAGGCCCGGTTAGCGACAAGCTTTTGGCCGCGACAAGACAACGACCGCGGCAAGGCGCTTGCCGTGACAAGCTACCACCCTGTACCCGCGCTCCAGCACATCCACCAACGTGTCGCCCTGGGGCCTTTCCAGGCGCGCGTGGCAAGAGGCTGTGCAGCCAACAGTGCGCGGTGGCAAGCGATGCTGACAAGATTGCCATCGTGGCGAACGGTGCCATCCCTGACGGTCCTTTTCTGCACTGTTTGGGCGACACAGACAGGCATTTAATGCCTTTGTCCCCTACCGTCAGGGTTAGGTAGGATACACTGTATAGGTAGTTGTACCAACCGCAACACCTTTCCATTTTTACCCTTGTCTGCGTTGCCACCTGTCGGTGACCCCTTTAGCTTATAAAAGGAGGCCCATGCGCAACGTAGAGGGGGTTCGGTTCGAAGGCAGAAAAACACTCACGCTCGGTCTCGTTAGCAGCTAGAGGGCACCGTAGCACTCAGCGCTCCCGAGCAAGAACTCAATGCACTAAGACATGCAGCAGTAGGAGTGTTATCTCTCCGGAGAGCTCCGAAGCTAGGTAAACTGCTCGTGTGCTTCGCCTCGATCCGCTCTTCGTGCGATCTCCGCCCCCCGCCGAACCGAAAGGGGCTCAGTCCGCCGGTCCCATAGGTGTTCGTGGATCAGTTTCCCCGACACACTGTCCTCGAACTGGATGCGATGCTCCTGGAACTGTTCAAGCGCGATCATCAACATCCATTCATGTTGCCGAGGGGTGTCATTCCGCTGTGCAACAACTCCTCGCTCGACCGCATCCGTGCAATGATGCCGCTGTGCGATTCGCGCGGAATTGTTCCAACTTGGCAAGAGCCTGCAGACGACGTCATGTAGGAGTTCTTTGACGGCTTGGTAGAAGTGCCGGTCCGCCCCGATGAACAGAAGAGCCTTACCCGCGACACCACCGATGCAGAGATGCAGCACGTCGCCACTAGGCTGGAAGAGGCGGCGGCAGCAGCTGCCACGGGCGAGTTTGGTTTCACCGTGGAGGAGGCAGAGGCAGCAGAGGCGGCAAGTCTTGTCGAGCGAGAGGAGCTTGCCGGCGAGGAAGAGCTTGTCGGGCCTGAAGCTGAGCTGAGCGAGCCCGGCGAGGGCGCGAGCGACTCGTTGCAGGTCCACTCCTCCTCCTGAAGGGGGCGATGTGAGGGCGAAGAAAATCTGCGCCAACGGCGCCTACGGTGAGCCCGGCAAGCCTGAGGCGTAAGATCCGGGTGACGGCAATCTTTAGCCTATCATCTTCCGGGGCCACGTTGCTCCAATCGTTGCCGCGCACTATTGGGGTTTGGCGCCGGGCGGTAAATGGCTGCGGGTTCTCCTCGACAATCCAGCACCAATCTGCTCTCCATTCCTCCCACTTGTTGCAGAGCTCTCCCTCCAGATAAGCTTCCTTCTTGCCGACTCTCGAGATCCAGGCAATTCCGCCGGATAAAGGCTCTCCTCTCTCGACTCGGGGCATAAAGAAGTGGCGAAAAAGAGCTACGTTTGGATGGACTCCGACAAAGTTTTCGCAGAGATGTGCGAAAACTGCCATGGTCAGAACGGCGTTGGGGGTGAAGTCAAGGAGGCGGAACCCGTAGGTGTTCATGATGTCACAGAAAAATTCAGAGAAGGGCGGGCAGAGCCCGCAGTAGAAGAACAGCGCGAAGAAGGGGTACCCGTTCGGAGCCAATTCCGAAGCGGCAGCTGAGAGTACCTTCGTGCGCGGATGCGCTCGCGTCTCCGTCGACCAGAAGAGGTAGTAGTACTCCCTCAGCTCCTTCGCGGCGAGCTGGGGGGGGGGGGAGATTGCCCGCTCCTTTCGCAGCGCCGCGAGCCGCTGCGCCTCGGCTGACTTCACGCCCTTCCCCTTGTCGGCTTTCGGAGCCATGGCGGAGGTGGTGGGGGAGATCGACGGTGTTGGTGGTTCCGGTGGCGATGGGGGGCGGAGCGCTGCTCTCTTTTAGCTTCGGGAAGAAGGGGGGAGCGGCAGAGATTTTTGAGATTGGAGTAACAACCGGCGAGGTGGGCGAACTGCCCCTGTTTCCCCTACTTATAAAGAGGGAGGGGGCGGACGTTTCGTCCTTCCGAATAAAGAAACCACCCACGATCTCTCCCACGACGCCGCATTCAACGCGTGCCGTTCGGGGAGGGCGCGGTGGATATGGAGTGAGATACGGCGTAACCCAGGCCGCACGTGCCCGTCCCCTGTTTTGGGCCTAGCCCAACAACGCTCGGCACCGTGTGTGGCCCAGGCCCGGGGGCTCCTGTCGGTGTACTAGAGTAGGGGTACCCTAGTATCCCGAACTTGTGCACGGGCAGTTGCAGCACCCCGCGGCAAGGCTTGCCAGGTGACCGCCAAGGTCCTCCGTGGTTCCTTTGGAGCCATTCAAGAACAAAGTATTTAAGCTAAGGAGACAAGGCCCCGGCAAGAGGAGCTTGCCGGGAAGGCCAACTAAGGCATCTCAAGGAACTTGCCGCGACGCGCCACGTGTCCCGGCAAGGCCCGGTGAGCGACAAGCTTCCGGCCGCGACAAGACAACGACCGCGGCAAGGCGCTTGCCGCGACAAGCTACCACCCTGTACCCGCGCTCCAGCACATCCACCAACGTGTCGCCCTGGGGCCTTTCCAGGCGCGCGTGCCAAGAGGCTGTGCAGGCAACGGTGCGCGGTGGCAAGCGATGCTGACAAGATTGCCATCGTGGCGAACGGTGGCGTCCCTGACGGTCCTTTTCTGCACTGTTTGGGCGACACAGATGGGCATTTAATGCATTTGAGCCCTGCCGTCAGGGTTAGGTAGGAAAGACTGTACAGGTAGTTGTACCAACCGCAACACCTTTCCATTTTTACCCTTGTCTGCGTTGCCACCTGTCGGTGACCCCTTTAGCTTATAAAAGGAGGCCCATGCGCAACGTACAGGGGGTTCGGTTCGAAGGCAGAAAAACACTCACGCTCGGTCTCGTTAGCAGCTAGAGGGCACCGTAGCACTCAGTGCTCCCGAGCAAGAACTCAATACACTAAGACATGCAGTAGTAGGAGTGTTATCTCTCCGGAGAGCTCCGAAGCTGGGTAAACTGCTCGTGTGCTTCGCCTCGATCCGCTCTTCGTGCGATCTCCGCCCCCCGCCGAACCAAAAGGGGCTCGGTCCGCCGGTCCCATAGGTGTTCGTGGATCAGTTTCCCCGACACTCCTTGTGGCCAGTTTCATAAAATCTATGTCTTAATATGCTAAGTGAAATGTATTGCTGCAATCTGAATAAGCTGGCTTAATTGTGCCTGTGTGCTGTTAGTCTTCCTTACCTGAATAACTAGGATTAAATGATAATAAAATTTCATAAGATATGTTTGGCTGCCTGTCCATGCATTCCAAACATTCACCTAATAGTTATGTTTCCTGTATCATGCAAAGAAGAGCCTCTCACCGAGTACGAGAAGGTTAGGGCTAGAAATATCATGAGGAACAATCGGATGTTCCAGTCCCTTGGCATCGGTGCAATAGCGTCGATGATTAGGAAAACAAATGGTGTACAAGAATGTAGAAGTGATGAGGTTCAAGAGGGTAGTGGAGTTATCAATGATGACCCAGAGTACAATCCTAAGGATGATGAAGTTATTGATGGAGAGGAAGTGGATGATGTTGTAGTCAACAAGATTGTTAAGGTGCAAACTCTGTCTTGCTTGGAGGGTTGGGGTTCTGTTATTCTATGTTATTCCTTGTGCTCACATATTTCTCTTGTGATCTAATGCTTTTTTCCGTGCTGTTTATACGAGGCACTGAAGGAATCTAGGACAAAGAGGCCTGGTGTTAAGAAGAAAGTCAGCAAGAAGCACAAGAGCTTAGAAACATCTCCTGCAATGCCTCCAGGAAGGGTGATGGCCCCAGCTCCAGGACAAAAAAAGAAGATCCTGGAACCTGATGAACCTACCCTTGATAGAGTCACAAGGCAGAAAGAAAGGATGGCGACTGCGACGGACCATCAGGAAAGTATGCTGCTCATGGACTCTTAGACCTCGGTGCAAACGGGTGATGAGTTGCCGCCCATGGATGAAGGAACCACTCTCAGCATGGATGGAAATGGCACTGTCTACCTAGATGAAGCAGGAACCATCTGCATTGATGAAGCAGGCACTGTCCAAACAGACCTCAGCCCTGTTGCACCTTCTATTGACAGGACCGCTGTCATCAATGAAGAAGAACAGCAACTTGTGCTTCAATCAGGCAAGTTGACCTTTGCAATGCTATCTTTTACTAGTGCATTTTCCAAATAGAATGATCATGTATGCTTTTGTTGATTCCTGCATTTGTCGATTTTTGTTCTAATTTATGAGTTCAGTTTCATTTTCAGATGCAATGACTCCCAAGACTAGACTTAGAAAGGGCAGAGGGCTAGAGAGGATCACCAAGTCGCTTGGTAGCAAGGTGCCTATCCAAATTGCCGAAGGGATGATTCGTCCAGAGAAGCCTCTGCAGGCAGCAAAGCTTGCTTCTGAGTGTGGACTCGTTGCAAAACGCCATCTTCTGGTTCTTCCTCACTTCAAGCTATACAAAAAAAATGCTAGTCTATTGGAGAACTACATTGGAAAAGTTGTTGTAAGCTAATTGTTTCATAGTTAATGTGCTATCTATTTTATGTTACACCTATGCATGATCACTAATATTGTTCCTACCTTGTTTGCTATCTTGGTAGGCAAATTTTGAGATGAACACGGACTCGGAGACCATCAAGACCTCGTGCAAAGATATTCTGCAAAAATATTCAAAGAACAGACGCCATCAGATCAAGAAGAAGTATTTTGATACCGTAGCCGCAAATAAAGCCAGCATTAAGTCTACGGTGCCTGATCTAACGGATGGTGAATGGCAAGCTCTGGTGGAGATGTGGTCTACCCCAAGACACAATGTTTGTCTCTGCTTTGTTTGATGCTTTATGTTCTGCACATGATATGCTAGTGCTAGATCATGCTGACAGTATGCTTTTTTGTAGGAAACCTGTTTGTCGAACAAGATGAATCGACAAAAAGTCGTGTACAATCAAAGAACTGGTTCCAAGCACTACACAGCACACATTTTTGCCACTGTGAGAACTCTTCTCTAGAGACCTTACCTTTGGTTCCTCATTGAATAACATTTCTGATTCTTGCTGAATAACATTTTGATTTTTGTTGAAAAACATTTCAGAAAGAAGAGCGTAAGGGTGAGGAGCTGTCTGCGATTGACTTGTTTAAGGCCACCCACAACAGTAAGAAGCACGGGTTTTCGGAGCCAGTCAAGACTGCTGTAGTAAGTCACTCCATGCTTTGCCCTGTTTGATTCACAGCCAGCTTTGATGCTTTGATGATTTGATGTTGTTTGACTCGGAGCCAGTCAAGAACACATGCTATGTTCCATGCTTTGATGTTGTTTGATAGTTCAACAAAGATATCAGAACTTGCTGTAGCTATTTGATGCATTTTTATGATATGATGAAATTTGATCTGAATGTTAGTTTGATGATCGTCTCACTCGGGAAGCCATCTTATATAGAACCACCATTCTAGGCTTAATGAAGTGATCATATTGTTCCAATTGCATGTCTCCAGGTCACTAGTCATCATCTTCTTGTATAGATTTTGTGTGCTGGTTTGATTACTTCAAATAATCCATTTGTGTGCCGGTTTGGTTTCTCTTGCTTGGTTTGGTTTGCAAAATGTCAAATAGATCTCCCACTAATGCCTATCATTTTCCTCCATATGCTAGCTTGAGATGGAAAAATGAAGGAAGCGCCGGTACCAGAAGGTGAAGAGCCAATGTCTGCTGTTGAAATTGTCGAACAAGTCCTCAAGACCAAAGCCAAGGAAAGCACATTCCTCGGGAATGTTGGGCTCCAGTCATCTAGGAACAACTCCGGCAAAGTTGCTGCTCATGTTCGTGACCTTGAGCAGAAGCTGGAGAGGTCCGAGCTTCAAGCTGAACTGGTGCAAGAAGAATTGGCGGCAATCAAGATGAAGGCGGAAGAATCTGAAGCTGCACGCGACAAGGAACTTGAGTTGCTGCGCAAGAAGTCTCAAGAATAGGAAGAGAAGTTAGCCCACTTGATGGCTCTCTTTGGAGCTAAGGTAGTTTGATGGCTGTGCTATGAACCTCTTTGTCTTTGAGCTAAGGTAGTTGTTGCATTTTGAACCTGTGAACCAGGGAGCTGAGCTGAGAGTTGTTGCATTTTGTTGCATTTTGCTGTTTAAACTAGAGCACATGGATCCTGTGAAGTTATGTGATCACTTGTGAACCTGGGCCTTTCTGTGAAGTTATGTGATCTTGTGAACCGGGATCACTTGTGGATCATTTTGTTTATTTTCTGTGAAGTTATGTCGATCACTTGTGCACCTGGGCTTGTGGATCACTTGTGCACCTGGGCCTTTCTGTTTATAGTTATGCAAAATGAGAACCTGGGCTCTAAAAAGGCCAAGGCCCAAACAAGAATTAGACGAAAAAGGCTTGGGCCTAAAAAAAGAAATGACTGTAAGAAAAAAAAATATAAAAGGCTGCATAACAAAAAATAAAAAGGCCGAGGCCCAAATTCGAACTAGACTAAAAAGGATGTGGCCCAAAACAATAGTGGAATATAAAAAAATCATCAGAAAAAGGCTCCATTCCCAGAAAATAAAAGGCCAAATTATTGGGCCAGGCCCATGCAGATAAGCAAAATAAAGAGAAAAAAATTAAATGGGCTGAATTATTGGGCTTGGCCCATCAAGACGGCTGAAATGGACCGGGCAGATTCTATTTTACGACCTTTTCATTTGGTCGTAAGTCTGCCACGTCAGCTTGCCACGGTGGATCTGACGTGGTGTGGTCGGATTGCTAGTGACCAAAACAGTTGGTCGTTAAATCTACGACCTTTTTTTTGGTCATAAACGCTTGCGACCATTCCAGAAGAAAGGTCGCTATAGTCAGTTTACAACGCCCAGCTTTTGACCTTATGTTTTTGGTCACAAAAAGGTCATAAATGGAAATTTGTGACCATTCAGTGACCAATAGTGGTGGTCATAAGTTGACATATTTCTTGTAGTGTGCCTCCACAGGCTACTGTTCATCCACCATCGACCTCCTCCAGCCTGCACCTACGACTGTTCATCCACGGCGCCTCCCCTCCTGCCTCCACCAGCCATTGTTCATCCACGGGCTCTTGTTCATCCAGCCTCCACCGCTCCTCCACTGGCTACTGTTTAACCAGTCCTCTCCACGGGGTGCTCTTCAACCACCCTTCCATGGGCTACTATTCATCCAGCCCTCCACGGGGTCATGTTCATCCAGCCCTCCACGGGGTCATGTTCATCCGGCCCTCCACGGGGTCCTGTTCATCCACCCCCAACCGGCTCAATCGGGGTGCTATTCATCCAGCGACAACAACCTCTACTACCACGGGGTCCTGTTCATCCAAACCCCCACCGGGAACTGTTCATCCACCCCCAACAATGCTCACTGTTCATCAAGGGAAGGAGGCAACAGGCTTGATCGGCTTCAGTTAGCAGCAGTAGCGAAGGAATTGCTCGATCAGGTTTAGTTAACAGCCAGATCGATCGATCACTCGGGTTCAGTAACGCGTAGCCTGCAGTGCAACCGTTCGGGTTCAGTTGGCGAACGCTTCACTCGGGTTCAGTTAGAGCCCAACGCCTCACACCCATGCGTGTACGTGTATGAGCGAAATGCGCATCGCTCGGCCCCCGATCACCCACCATAATCGGGAACTCCCCGATATTTTCCTCGCCCTTGCTTCTACCACAGTTTTTTCCATCATGGACGGACCAAAGAATGTCATGCAACTGCATTTCCAGCCCGCCCAGGATGAAAAGCCCATTTTCCATCATGAGTTTTTGTCATAGAAGTAGGAGCCCACCACATCTATGATGATACCGGGTTTTGTCACAATTATCATCATAAGCATGACAGGAAAAAAATTGTTTGGCCCAAGATGTCACGGATGTGTCTTTTTTTGGAGTGCATCAAAGTGAATTGTCCAATATGTCTTATCAGGCTTCTCCTCACGCATCTACTCTATCCAGTCATTCATGAAATCCACCAAAGCCTAAGATTTGATAGGTCTTCTTGGCACATACTTCAGACCATGTGTCCGAGTTCTATTGCCCACTTAGCAAACCGGCCTGTGGCCTCCCTGTTTTGGATGATGTCTCCTAAAGGGGAAGAGCTGACCACAGTAATGGGATGACCAAGAAAATAGTGTTTCAGCTTGCGGCTCGCCATGAACACTCCATATACCAATTTCTGCCAATGTGGGTATCGTTGTTTGGACTCAATCAACACCTCACTGACATAATAATCCTGCCTCTGGAATGGTTATTCCTTACCCGTCTCCTTGCGCTCCACCACAATCGCCACACTGATAGCTTTACTATTAGCCGCCACATAAAGGAGCAGAGGTTCTTTCTCAATGGGAGCCGCAAGGACGGGCGGCTCAACTAATTGCTTTTTGAGCTCCTCAAATGCCTTATCAGTAGCGTCACTCTAGACAAAATGATGTGTTTTCTTCATCATCTGGTTTAGAGGAATCGCCTTCTCGCCTAGGCGGTTTATGAACCGGCTCAAGGCTACAATACGACCCGCCAGGTGCTGGATGTCATTAACACACACCAGCTTAGTTAATGAAGTAATAGCCTTAATTTTCTCTAGGTTAGCTTCTATACCTCTCGCTGGGACCAGAAAACCCAATAGCTTGCATGCAGGCACACCAAAAACACACTTGGCTGGGTTAAGCATCATCTTAAAGACCCGGAGATTGTCAAAAGTCTCCCTTAGATCATCCAAGAGCATCTCCTTTTTCCTGGATTTAACCACAATATCATCCACATAAGCATGCACATTACGCCCAATTTGACTGTGAAAAAATTGTAAACACAGCGTTGGAAACACACATACGCAAAAAGCATAAGCTCTCACAACAAAAGCTCTCACAACCCAAAAGGCATAGAAACACAGCAAAAAGCTCCAAAAGGTGTGATGAAAGTTTTCTTCTCCTGATCTTTAACTGCCATTTTGATATGATGATAACCAGAATAAGAGTCAAGGAAACAAATGCTCTCACAACCGTCGTAGCATCAATAACCCAGTCAATGCAAGGGAGAGCAAATGGATCAGCCGGACAAGCTTTGTTAAGATTAGTGTAATCAACACACATACGCTAGGTGCCAATTTTCTTAAGTACCAATACCGGGTTAGCCAACCACACAGGGTGAAAGACTTCTGATGACCCGCAGGTATAGGGGATCAATTGTAGCCTTTTCAATAAGTAAGAGTGTCGAACCCAACGAGGAGCAGAGCGAAATGACAAGTGGTTTTGAGCAAGGTAATGTTTGCAAGTGCTGAAATTGTAAGTAATAGAGTAGTTTGATAGCGAGATAATTTGTAACGAGCAAGCAACGATAGTAGTAACCAAAGTGCAGCAAGGTAGCACAATCCTTTTGAGGCAAAGAACATGCCAAACCAGTCTCTTATCATAAGAAAAGCGTTCTTGAGGGTACACGGGAATTTCGTCTTGTCACTTTCATCATGTTGATTCAATTCATGTTCACTACTTTGATAATTTGATATGTGGGTGGACCGGTGATACGTCTCCAACGTATCTATAATTTTTGATTGTTCCATGCTATTATATTACCCGTTTAGGAAGTTTATGGGCTTTACTTTACACTTTTATATCATTTTTGGGACTAACCTACTAACCGGAGGCCCAGCCCGAATTGCTGTTTTTTTGCCTATTTAAGTATTTCGAAGAAAAGGAATATCAAACAGAGTCCAAATGGAATGAAACCTTTGGGAGCGATCTTTTTGGAACAAACGCAATCCAGGAGACTTGGAGTGGACATCAAGAAGCAGCCGAGGTGGCCACGAGGTAGGAGGGTGTGCCCCCCACCCTCATGGGCCCCTGGTGGCTCCCCTGACCTACCTCCTTCACCTATATATACCTCCATACCCTGAAAACATGCAGGAGCACCAAGAAAAACTATTTCCACCACCGCAACCTTCTGTATCCGCGAGATCCCATCTTGGAGCCTTCACCAGCGCTCCTCTAGAGGGGGAATCAACCACGGAGGGACTCTACGTCATCTCCAAGGCCTCTCCAATGAGTTTTGAGTAGGTTACCATAGACCCTCGGGTCCATAGTCATTAGCTAGATGGCTTCTTCTCTCTCTTTGAATCTCAATACAAAGTTCTCCTCGATCTTCTTGGAGATCTATTCGATGTAACTCTTTTAACGGTGTGTCGAGATCCAATGAATTGTGGGTTTATGATCAAGTTTATCTATGAGAAATATTTGAATCTCCTCTGAAGTCTTTTATGTATGATTGGTTATCTTTGCAAGTCTCTTCGAATTATCAGTTTGGTTTGGCCTACTAGATTGATCTTTCTTGCAATGGGAGAAGTGCTTAGCTTTGGGTTCAATCTTGCGGTGTCCTTTCCCAGTGACAGCAGGGGCAGCAAGGCACATATTGTATTGTTTCCATCAAGGATAAAAAGATGGGGTTTATATCATATTGCTTGAGTTTATCCCTCTACTTCATGTCATCTTTCTTAATGTGTTACTCTGTTCTTCATGAACTTAATACTCTAGATGCCGGCAGGAGTCGATCGACGTGTGGAGTAACAGTAGTAGATGCAGAATCGTTTCGATCTACTTGTCATGGACGTGATGCATATATACATGATCATGCCTAGATATTCTCACAACTATCCACTTTTTTATCAATTGCTCAACAGTAATTTGTTCACCCATTGTAATACTTAATTATGCTATCTTGAGAGAAGCCACTAGTGAAACCTATGACCCTCGGGTCTATCTTTTATCATATAAGTTTCCCATCTACTTGTATTTGCATCTTTACTTTTTAATCTATATCATAAAAATACCAAAAATATTTATCTTATCTTATTATCTCTATCAGATCTCACTTTCGCAAGTTACCGTGAAGGGATTAACAACCCCTTTATCGCGTTGGTTGCGAGGTTCTTGTTTGTTTGTAGTTACGAGGGACTTGTGAGGAGCCTCCTACTGGATTGATACCTTGGTTCTCAAAAACTGAGGGAAATGCTTATGCTACTTTGCTGCATCACCCTTTCCTCTACAAGGGAAAACCAACGCAGTGCTCAAGAGGTAGCAACCGGTGCTTAGGTGTTGTTCTTACTTGAACAAACCACCTACTTATGATTAACCCCCTCGCAAGCATCCGCAACTATGAGAAAAGTATTAAGAATAAGTTCTAACCATAGCATTAAACTTTTGGATCCAATCGGTCCCTCACGGAATAGCGCATAAACTAGGGTTTAAGCTTCTGTCACTCTTGCAACCCATCATCTAATAACTACTCCACAATGCATTCCCTTAGGCCCAAATATGGTGAAGTGTCATGTAGTCGACGTTCACATGACACCACTAAGGGAATCACAACATACATACTATCAAAATATCGAACACATATAAAGTTCACATGATTACTTGCAACATGATTTCTCCCGTGACCTCAAGAACAAAAGTAACTACTCACAAATAATAATCATGCTCAAGATCAGAGGGGTATTAAATAGAATAATGGATCTGAACATATAATATTCCACCAAATAAACCATATAGTAATCAACTACAAGACATAATCAACACTACTAGTCACCCACGAGCACCAATCTATAGTTCTGGTACAAAGATTGAACACAAGAGATGAACTAGGATTTGAGAGGAGATGGTGTTGTTGAAGATGTTGATGGAGATTTCACTCCCCAAGATGGGAGAGTTGTTGGTGATTATGATGATGATGATTTCCCCCTCTGGGAGGGAAGTTCCCCCGGCGGAATCGCTCCGCCGGAGGGCAAAAGTGCTCCTACCCAAGTTCCGCCTCGGGACGGTGGCGCTCCATCCTGAAAGTCCTCTCCTTATTTTTTCGAGGTTAAAATGACTTATATACCAGAAGATGGGCACCGGAGGTGGGCTGAGGGGAGCACAACCCACCAGGGAGCGTCTGGGTTCCCTGGTGCGCCCAGGTGGGTTGTGCCCACCTAGTGGGCCCCCTCTGGTACTATTTGGATCCAATATTCCATAAAAAATCTTCATAAAGTTTCAGCTCATTTGGAGCTGTGCAGAATAGGTGGCCTGACATAGCTTTTCCAGGTCCAGATTTCCAGCTGCCAGAATTCTCCCTCTTTGTGTGTACCTTGCATATTATGAGAGAAAAGGCATTAGAATTACTCCAAAAAGCATTATTATGCATAAAAACATCATAAATAACAGTAGGAAAACATGATGCAAAATGGACATATTAACTCCCCCAAGCTTAGACCTTGCTTGTCCTCAAGCGAAAACCGAAATCGAAAAACATGTCCACATGTTTAGAGAGAGAGAGTTGTCGATAAAAACAAAATACGGACATAGAAGCATCATGTGAATTATTATAACAGCAACAAATTTCAACATAAAACTTTTATCATAGAACTTTAGTCATAGACTTCTCATGAATAAGTAACAATTCATCACACTATCAAAGTACAAATCATAAACTCTATTAGAAACCAACAAACTATGTTCTCAATCAACTTTGCAACTACAATTCTTCATCTTTTCAGGAAGGGTCATGTATTGGAGCCTTTAGGCAAGTCCACATACTCAACCATCATATAGTCTTCTATGATTGCTAACACTCACCGCATACACATGAGCAAAACGTTTCAACCGTACACATAGAAAGATAGGGGCTTATAGTTTCGCCACCTAACTTATTCACCTCAAGGGCGATGTCAACAATAATAACTCATGCCACCCATATTCAACTGGACATATGTGCCTAGATCTTTCCTCACCATGTGATGCTTTCCAAAGGAGAAAAATAAAAAGGAATAGAGAGAAAAACTTTGACTCTTGCATAAAAGTAAATACATAAAAGTAAAAGAGAGGCCCTTCGCAGAGGGAAGCAGAGGTTGTCATGCGCTTACATGTTTGTATGATCAACCCCTTGGTGCAAAAGAACGTCACATTGTATTGCCCCTTGTGATAGCAACGATTATTATGAAGTCTATTGCTTTTATTCTTCACCATCACAAGTTCGTACAACGCTCAATTTTCTCTTACACTAAATGATCTCACACTTTTAGAAGCAATTTTTAAGACGAACTTACGAGCATCCTTGAAAAGAGTAGGCCAATAAAATCCAGAATTCAATACCTTGCGAGCAGTTCTGTCTCTCACATGATGCCCTCCATAGGCTTCGGAGTGACATTTCCATAGGATTTGTCCCTATTCATGCTCAAATACACAACGTCTAATAATACCATCTACTCCTTCTTTATAAAGATGTGGATCATCCCAAAAGTAGTGTCTTAAATCATAGAAGAATTTTTTTTCTTTTGTTGGTACATAAAGCTAGGTGGTAAATATTTAGGAATAATGTAATTAGCATTCTCAGCATACCAAGGAGTGTTATGAGAAACATTTATTGCAGCTAACTAATCATCAGGAAAACTATCATCAATATGTAGTGGGTCATCAAGGACATTTTCAAGCCTGGACAAGTTATCAGCTATGGGGTTCTTTGCTATGTTTCTATCAGTTATATGTAAATCAAATTATTGTAGCAAGAGAACCCAATGAATAAGTTTAGGTTTGGCATCTTTCTTTTCCATAAGATATTTTATAGCAGCATGATCGGTGTGAACAATTACCTTTGAATCAACAACGTAAGATCTAAATTTATCACAAGCAAACACCACTGGTAGAAATTCTTTTTCAGTAGTAGCATAATTTCTTTGAGCACTGTCTAGAGTTTTACTAGCATAATGGATAACATTTAGTTTCTTATCAACTCTTTGTCCTAGAACAGCACCAACAACATAATCACTAGCATCACACATAATTTTAAAAGGCAAGTTCCAATCAGGTGGTTGAACAATAGGTGCAGAGATTAAGGCTTTCTTGAGTGTTTTGAAGGCTTCTAGACAACCATCATCAAAAACAAAAGAAACATCCTTTTGCAAAAGATTTGTAAGAGGCCTAGAAATTTTAGAGAAGTCTTTGATAAATCTCCTATAGAAACCAGCATGACCTAGGAAACTACGAATACCTTGATATCTTTAGGACATGACATTTTCTCAATTGCATCAACCTTAGCTTTGTTCACTTGATACCTCTTTCAGAAATTTTATGACCCAAGACAATACCTTCATTAACCATAAAGTGACACTTTTCCCAATTCAAGACAAGATTCTTTTGCTCGCATCTCTGCAAAACTCGATCAAGATTGCTTGAACAATCATCAAAAGACTTCCCATAAATAGAGAAATCATCCATGAAAACCTCAACAATCTTTTCACAAAAGTCAGAGAATATAGCAGTCATACATCTTTGAAAGGTTGGAGGTGCATGCTACGTCTTGGGATTGCCTTGGTTTTCCTTGAAGAGGAAAAAGTGACGCAGCAAAGTAGCGTAAGTATTTCCCTTAGTTTTTGAGAACCAAGGTATCAATCCAGTAGGAGGCTCCTCAAAAGTCCCACGCACCTACACAAACAAACAAGAACCTCGCAACCAACACAATAAAGGGGTTGTCAATCCCTTCACGGCCACTTGCGAAAGTGAGATCTGATAGAGATAATAAGATAAGATAAATAATTTTGGTATTTTTATGATATAGATTGGAAAATAAAAAATGCAAATAAAATTTGATGGAAAACTTATATGATAAAAGATAGACCCGGGGGCCATAGGTTTCACTAGTGGCTTCTCTCAAGATAGCATAAGTATTACGGTGGGTGAACCAATTACTGTCAAGCAATTGATAGAAAAGTGAATAGTTATGAGATTATCTAGGCATGATCATGTATATAGGCATCACGTCCGTGACAAGTAGATCGAAACGATTCTGCGTCTACTACTATTACTCCACACATCGACCGACTCCTGCCTGCATCTAGAGTATTAAGTTCATAAGAACAGAGTAATGCATTAAGAAAGATGACATGATATAGAGGGATAAACTCATGCAATATGATATAAACCCCATATTTTTATCCTCGATGGCAACAATACAATACGTGACACCGCAAGATTGAACCCAAATCTAAGCACTTCTCCCATTGCAAGAAAGATCAATCTAGTAGGCCAAACCAAACTGATAATTCGAAGAGACTTGCAAAAATAACTTAATCACACATCAAATAATTCAGAGGAGATTCAGATATTTCTCATTGATAAACTTGATCATAAACCCACAATTCATCGGATCTCGACAAACACACCGCAAAAAGAGATACATCGAATAGATCTCCAAGAAGATCGAGGAGAACTTTGTATTGAGATTCAAAGAGAGAGAAAAAAAATCTAGCTAATAACTATGGACCCGAAGGTCTGTGGTAAACTACTCACAACTCATCGGAAGGGCCTTGGAGATGATCTTGAGGCCCTCCGTGGTCGATTCCCCCTCCAGCGGAGCGCCGACAAAGGCTCCAAGATGGGTTCTCGCGGATACAGAAGGTTGCGGCCGTGGAATTAGATTTTCATGGTGCTCGTCGATGGTTTCAAGGTATGGGAGTATATATAGGAGGAAGAAGTAGGTCGGTGGACGCTCGAGGGGCCCACGAGGGTGGGGGCCGCACCGGGCACCCTCGTGGCCGCCTTGGTTGTTGCTTGACATCCACTCCAAGTCTCCAGGTTTGCATTTGTTCCAAAAAGATCATTCCTGAAGGTTTCATCCCATATGGACTCCGTTTGATATTCCTTTTCTTCGAAACACTGAAATAGGCAAAAACACAACAATTCGGGTTGGGCCTCCGGTTAGTAGGTTAGTCCCAAAAATGATATAAAAGTGTAAAGTAAAGCCCATAAACATCCAAAATGGGTAATATAATAGCATGGAACAATAAAAAATTATAGACACGTTGAAGACGTATCAAGCATCCCCAAGCTTAATTCCTGCTCGTCTTCGAGTAGTAAATGATAAAAAAACAGAATTTTTGATGTGGAATGCTACCTAGCATAATTCTCAATGTAATTTTCTTTATTGTGGCTTGAATGTTCAGATCCAAATGATTCAAAATAGAAGTTCATATTAACATAAGAAATAGTAATACTTCAAGCATACTAACAAAGCAATCATGTCTTCTCAAAATAACATGGCTAAAGAAAGTTATCCCTAAAAAATCATATAGTCTGGCTATGCTCTATCTTCATCACACAAAGTATTTAATCATGCACAACCCCGATGACAAGCCAAGCAATTGTTTCATAATTTAGTATTCTCAATCTTTTTCAACTTTCACGCAATACATGAGCGCGAGGCATGGACATAGCACTATATGTGGAATAGAATGGTTGTTGTGGAGAGGACAAAAAAGGAGAAGATAGTCTCACATCAACTAGGCATATCAACAGGCTATGGAGATGACCATTAATAGATATCAATGTGAGTGAGTAGGGATTGCCATGCAACGGATGCACTAGACTTATAAATGTATGAAAGCTCAACAAAAGAAACTAAGTGGGTGCGCATCCAACTTCCTTGCTCACGAAGACTTAGGGCGTTTTGAGGAAGCCCATCATTGGAATATACAAGACAAGTTCTATAATGAAAAATTCTCACTAGTATATGAAAGTGACAACATAGGAGACTCTCTATCATGAAGATCATGGTGCTACTTTGAAGCACAAGTGTGGTAAAACGGATAGTAGCATTGTCCATTCTCTCTTTTTCTCTCATTTTTTTATTTGGCCTTTCTTTTTTTATTTGGCCTTTCTCATTATATATATATATACAATATATATATATATATATATATATATATAGGGTGGAACTATTTAGGAACCCCCTCTAGTGTTCCTAAATAAGGTTATTTAGGAACCACCTCCTACTCCCACATGTTTCTACCGGAGCCAGCTAACTACTCGCACAACGCACGCCCTAAGCACCTTCTTCTCCCCACGATCTGGACCCCTCGCCGGCGCGCAACAACCACCTACCTCGTCGGCGCGCCACAACCTACCCACCTCGCCGGCGCACCACAACCACCTACCTCACCGGCGCGCCACCACCACCGACCACGCCGGCGCGCCACCACCCATCAAGCACCTCCCCCGTTGTCGCCATGGATGGATCTGCCGCCCCCGCCGCTCGTGGAGGAAGGATTCGATCCCATGGCTCGCCATCGAAGGATCTGGCCCCCATCTCCTACACCGGCGCTCCATAGCCATTCTTCGCTTCCCTGGTCCGGTGCAGCACGCGTCCGTGTGATACGGGGAGGGCTCATGGTTTCCCCCTAGCCACCGGACATCGCCGGAGCAATGGCCGCCCCAATCTCCTTTTGGTCCTGCCTCTTCTCCTGGCACCGGTGGTGGCCGTAGAAAAGCTTGTACCGATGGTGAAGGCGACCAGTAGCAGTAGTTAGCCTGAAGGTTTTATTTAGTTAGCCCGCTGAGACTAAGTTCAAACTCCATGGTCGTCGGGGTAGTAGTCAACTTTTGTTGATTCAGTAGTTGTGCAAAAAAAATTGTCCGATTTTCCTTTATGTTAACTGAATTTCCTTTGAGTTGTGCGCATGAGGGTTTTGGATATTGGATTTGTACACTTGGATTTGGTTGTTCTTCTTCCATTCTTTCCTTCCTCATATGACTTTTCTTGTGATTTGGATGCAAGTTAGCTGCACATCTTTTCTTCCATTTTTAACGCAGCTTGTCTGATCCACAAGTGCTCTCCTCCATGTCGTGCGCCACCAGTCACAAGCCATCACCGCCGGCTTCGCCGACCACGGGGTCCCCTGCATCATCCACCCACATCGCCTTTGACCAGGGACTCATCCCCTACACCGGATCCGCCGCCCAGCAGTGGCACCAGGATTGGCCGGCGCCGCCTCGCCCTCCGCCTCCAATGAGGCCTACTCCTCGGGCCTCCAGCTCAAGCGGCGATTAATTTTGCTAAAAAAACCATTGTTGCCTTCAGATGCGTGGGGTTGCAAAGTTAGTGAACTAAAACTGTAGCAATTGACTTGTGCTTAGATTAGCAGTTGACTTATCTTACTCTACCCGTTAGTTTCTTTAGAAGTTACTATCATTTTTTTGGTGGAGCAGTTAATCCATTATACTCTAGTAGTTAACTATTAAAAAAGTGAAAAAAGCTTTTGCTTAAGTAAACAGGGAAGTTAGTTTTTTGTGATTGTCAGTTAAGTGCACAAAGTGCAATAGTTAAGTGTTTCAAAAGTATAACAGTATAACAAAGTCTTTTTATACTGTTAGTCCAATTTTTATTGCATATGGCAGTTAGGTGAGCGAGTTGTGGAAGTTCACTTGAACACTTAAATGCCATGCGCACTCGAGCAGTTAGCGTGACCTTGGCCAAAAAAAAGAACGAAAGAAAAAAAGTTGATATCTTCAGTCAAGCAGATCACTAGTTCTTAACTACTGTAGTCCCAGCAGTTAGCTATTTCAGGCCCCACAGTTCGAATGACCGAGGGAAAATAATGAAAAATAAAAAAATTAGTACCTTCAGTCCTGTAGTTAACTTGTTGTTAACTGCCGCAATCCCCAACAATTAGCTATTTCAATACCGGCAGTCAGCTTGATCTGTGAAAAACCAGTAAAAAACAAAAAAAAGTGTCTTAAGTCACAGCAGTTAGCTTGGTCGTCATACGTAAGTTACCTATTCTGGTCGGGCAGTTAGCTTGTTCATAGCAGTTAACTAGGTGTAATTAACTTTCGCAATCTATCGAGTTAACTTCTGAAAAATTGCGGTAGTTATTGCGATACGTGCAAAAAAAGAATGATTTTTTTGCATATTCGGTCCGGCGGTTAACTTGGTATGCAGTCTCAATCCTGACAGTTAGCACTTTCAGTCCCGGCGGTTAGCTTGACCCCCCCCCCCAAATGAAAAATACCTAGCTCCGATAGTTAACTTGGTGCGCAATCCCGACAGTTAGCCATTTCAGTCCTCGCGGTTAGCTCGACCCGAAAAAAATAATGATTTTTTTTGTATTTTTGGTCCGGTAGTTAACTAGGAATTAACTGCCCGATCTTCAACAGTTAGCTATTTCAGTCCTAGCAGTTAACTTGAACAGGGAAAAAAAGAAGAAAAAATAAAAAAATAGTTTATTCGGTACGGCAGTTAGCTTGCTCAGCATGGGGTAGTTAGGTATTCTGCTCGAGCAGTTAGCATGTACTGTAGCAGTTTGGGCAAAAAATGTCAAAAATGATGTTAGTTTTCAGAAAACTGCTCTTAAACCGTAGCAAATCTGAGAATGTGTTATATATGCCAAAGTTCGGGCAAATCGGTAACTTTCTAACGGTATATCATACACATCGTTCGTATATTTTTTTTTTAAAATCCTTTCACAAAAACATTGAAAACTCGTTTGATGGATTTTTAATTTTTTTTAATTTTGTTTAAAAACCGAATCGATTTTGGGAAACAGTTAACATGAGTTTTTTTGCTCCTTTTGAATATCTATCCAATGGTATATCATATGCAGCATTCCGATGAACGGTTCAACAATTACATCTAAAAAACAATGCGAAAAACGGTGCCAGAAAAAGTCCGCCCGTCAGTTAACTAGTATAGTATGCACAGTTAGCTGTCTGTTCTCGGGCAGTTAGGAAGGGTTTCTGAATAGCTTACTCAGGAATGAGTTGCAGAATAGCTGGGATATATATATATATATATATATATATATATATATATATATATATATATATATATATATTGTAAAGTCCGAAGTCTCATCCATACTTGTGGGGGAATCATAGTCTCCATCATCCTTTCCTCACTTGGGACAATGCTCTAATAATGAAGATCATCACACTTTTATTTACTTACAACTCAAGATTACAACTCGATACTTAGAGCAAAATATGACTCTATATGAATGCCTCTGGCGGTGTACCGGCATATGCAATGAATCAAGAGTGACATGTATGGAAGAATTTTGTAGGTGGATTTGCCCAAAATACGATGTCAACTACATGATCATGCAAAAGCAATATGACAATGATGGAGGTGTCATAATAAACGGAACGGTGGAAAGTTGCATGGCAATATATCTCGGAATGGCTATGGAAATGCCATAATAGGTCGGTATGGTGGCTATTTTGAGGAAGGTATATGGTGGGTGTATGGTATCGGCGAAAGTTGCGCGGCACAAGAGAGGCTAGCATGGTGGAAGGATGAGAGTGCGTATTATCCATGGACTCAACATTAGTCATAAAGAACTCATATACCTATTGCAAAAATGTACAAGCCATTGAAAACAAAGTACTACGCGCATGCTCCTAGGGGGATAGATTGGTAGGAAAATACCATCACTCGTCCCCAACCGCCACTCATAAGGAAGACAATCAATAAATAAGTTGTGCTCCAACTTCATCACAAAGTGGTTCACCATACGTGCATGCTACGGGAATCACAAACTTCAACACAAGTATTGTTTAAATTAATAATTACCCCACTAGCATGACTCTAATATCACCATCCTCATATCTCAAAACAATTATGAAGCATCAAATTGATCATAGCATCCAATTCACTTTCTATGATAGTTTTTATTATACCCAACTTGGATGTCCATCATTCTAGGACCCATTTTATAACCATAGCAAATACCATGTTGTTCTATAAGACTCTCAAAATAATATAAGTGAAGCATGAGAGATCAACAATTTCTTCAAAATTAAGCCACCGCCATGCTCTAAAAGATATAAGTGAAGCACTAGAGCAAACTTATCTTGCTCAAAAGATATAAGTGAAGCACATAGAGTATTCTAATAAATTCCAATCAAGTGGGTTTATCCCAAAAGGTTTGTACAGCAAGGATTATTGTGGTAATCTAAAAAGCAAAGACTAATATCA
Source organism: Triticum aestivum (assembly GCF_018294505.1). NCBI lineage: Eukaryota > Viridiplantae > Streptophyta > Magnoliopsida > Poales > Poaceae > Triticum > Triticum aestivum. Next base: position 186,477,864 of record NC_057810.1, on the reverse strand, counting down.
TACAAGACGCTCCAAGCAAAACACATATCATGTGGCGAATAAAAATATAGCACCAAGTAAAGTTACCGATAGACGAAGACGGAAGAGGGGATGCCTTCTAGGGCATCCCCAAGCTTACGATTTTGGTTATCATTGAATATCTTGGGGTTCCATGGGCATCCCCAAGCTTAGGCTCTTGCCACTCCTTATTCCATAGTCCATCAAATCTTTTACCCAAAACTTGAAAACTTCACAACACAAAACTCAACAGGAAATCTCATAAGCTCCGTTAGTGCAAGAAAGAAAAACCACCACATAAGGTACTGTAATGAACTCATTATTTATTTATATTGGTGTTAAACCTAATGTATTCCAACTTCTCTATGGTTCATACCCACCGATACAAGCCATAGATGCATCAAAATAAGCAAACAACACAACAAAAACAGAATCTGTCAAAAACAGAACAGTCTGTAGAAATCTGTAACTTTTGAATACTTCTGGAACTCTAAAAATCCTACCAAAATAGGAAGTCCTGGGAAATTTGTATATTGATATACAGAAAAAATAATCAATGCAAAATCACGTTTCTGTGAATTACTAAAATTATTCTTGTGCATGCAAAGTTTCTGTTTTTCAGCAGACTCAAATTAACTATCACCGTAGGTTATCCTATAGGTTCTACTTATCACAAACACTAGTTAAAACATGAAAACACATCTCAACATAAGCTAAATGAAAATTTTATTACTAAAAAGAATCAAAAAGCAAGAAACTAAAATAAAATTGGATTGCCTCCCAACAAGCGCTATCGTTTAACGCCCCTAGCTAGGCATAAAAGAGAGGATAGATTTAAGTAGTGCCATCTTTGGCACTCAATTTATAAGTAGCTCGCACGATAGATTCATAACGTAATTTAACTTTATTTCTTGGAAAGTGTTCCATGCCTTTCCTTAATGGAAATTGGAATCTAATATTCCCTTCCTTCATGTCAATAATTGCACCAGTCGTTCTAAGGAAAGGTCTACCAAGAATAATAGGACATGAAAGATTGCAATCTATATCAAGAATGAAAAATCTACGAGCACATAATTCCTATTTGCAACAATAAGAACATCATTGACCCTTCCCATAGGTTTCTTAATGGTGGAATCCGCAAGGTGCAAATTTAAAGAGCAATCATCAAAATCATGGAAACCTAGAATATCACATAAAGTTTTCGGAATCGTGGAAACACTAGAACCCAAATCACACAAAGCATAGCACTCATGATATTTAATTTTAATCTTTATAGTAGGTTCCCACTCATCATAAAGTTTTCTACGTATAGAAACTTCCAAATTAACTTTTCTTCATAAGATTGCATCAAGGCATCAACAATATGTTTGGTAAAAGCTTTATTTTGACTATAGGCATGAGGATAATTCAACACAGATTGCAACAAGGAAATACAATCTATTAAAGAACAATTATCCTAATTAAATTCCTTGAAATCCATAATAGTGGGTTCAATGCTTTTTAAAGTTTTGACCTCTCCAATCCCACTTTTACAAAATTTAGCATCAAGATCTAAAAACTCTGAATCATTGGGATGCCTTTTAACTAAAGTTGACTCATCTCGAGTCCCATCATTATTAAGATTCATATTGCAAAACAAGTATTTAATAGGGGACACATCGATAACTTTTAGATCTTCATCATTATTTTCATGGAAACTAGAAGAACACGCTTTTAGAAAGCAATCTTTCTTAGCACGCAACCTAGCGGTTCTTTCTTTGCACTCATGAATGGAAATTCTCATGGCTTTGAGAGACTCATTGATATCATGCTTAGGAGGAATAGATCTAAGTTTCAAAGAATCAACATCAAGCGAAAGTCTATCAATGTTCCTAGCCAATTCATCAACTTTAAGCAATTTTTCTTCAAGCAAAGCATTAAAATTCTTTTGAGAGATCATAAATTCTTTAACACTATTCTCAAAATCAGAGGGCATCTTATTAAAATTTCCATAAGAGTTGTTGTAGGAATTACCATAATTATTAGAGGAATTACTAGGGAACGACCTAGGATTAAAGTTTCCTCTATACGCGTTGTTACCAAAATTATTCCTACCAACAAAATTCACATCCATAGATTCATTATTATTCCAAATCAAAGTAGACAAAGGAATATCATTAGGATCACTCTTAGTAGCAAACAATTTCATAAGTTCATCCATCTTTCCACTCAAAACATTAATTTCTTCTATAGCATGCACTTTTTTACTAGTAGATCTTTCGGTGTTCCATTGAGAATAATTAGCCATAATGTTATCAAGGAGTTTAGTAGCTTCTCCTAAGGTGATTTCCATAAAAGTGCCTCCCGTGGCCGAATCTAAAAGATTTCTAGAAGCAAAATTGCGAATCATTAATTTCATTCTTTCCCAAGATTGGGCAACATGCTCATGATCAAGTTGTTCAAAATTCATAAAATTGTTTCTAAGAGAGATGATCTTAGCGGGAGGAAAATACTTAGATATAAAAGCATCTTTGCACTTATTCCTTGAATCAATACTATTCATAGGAAAATACGAAAACCAAGTTTTAGCACGATCTCGAAAACGGAAATAACTTCAATTTAACAATATCATTATCCGTATATTTCTTCTTTTGCATATCACACAAATCAACAAAGTTGTTTAGATTAGTAGCGGCATCTTCACCAGGAAGGCCGGAGAATTGATGTTGCATAACAAGATTCAACAAAGCAGCATTAATTTCTCAAGATTCAACATCATTAAGAGGAGCAATCGGAGTGCTAAGGAAATCATTATTATTGGTATTGGAAAAGTCACACAATTTAGTATTATCTTGCGCCACCGCGACAAGCAATCCAACACACAAGCAAACAAAAAGGCAAGCGAAAGAGAGAGGAGATTGGGAAAGAGAGGGCGAATAAAACGACAAGGGTGAAGTGGGGGAGAGGAAAACGAGAGGCAAATGGCAAATAATGTAATGGGAGAGAGATGAGTTTGTGATGGGTGTCGGTGTCAAAACCGGCGGATCTCGGGTAGGGGGTACCGAACTGTGCGTCTAAGGCTAATGGTAACAGGAGGCAGGGGAGATGATGTTTACCCAGGTTCGGGCCCTCTCTATGGAGGTAATACCCTACTTCCTGCTTGATTGATCTTGATGTTATGAGTATTACAAGAGTTGATCTACCATGAGATCGTAGAGGCTAAACCCTAGAAGCTAGCCTATGATTATGATTGTTGTTGTCCTATGGACTAAACCCTCTGGTTTATATAGACACCGGAGGAGGCTAGGGTTACACAGAGTCGGTTACAGAGAAGGAGATCTACATATCTGAATTTCCAAGCTTGCCTTCCACGCCAAGGAGAGTCCCACCCGGACACGGGACGAAGTCTTCAATCTTGTATCTTCATAGTCCAACAGTCCAGCATAAGTACATAGTCCGGCTGTCCGGGGACCCCCTAATCCAGGACTCCCTCAGTAGCCCCTGAAGTAGGCTTCAATGACGATGAGTCTGGCACGCAGATTGTCTTCGGCATTGCAAGGTGGGTTCTCCAAATCCCTGAGTACCTATTGTAACGAGTAGTGTCCGGCTTCCCATTAATGTTGCACTCCCCAGCTTCTATACTTTAATAATGGCAGTCTCCATATGTAGAGCGAATGCGAGAAGTCGGGGCATTTTTTACATTTGCCACCCTGACCATGTTAGTAAATCGTCTATTAAAGAGACGGGGATCCTTAGATCCAAATCACACCATCTTCCCCAAGCGAGGATCCATCAGAGCACGCCCAAAGAAACCATCCTATCATGGCCGCCCCCTGCAGCTTCTCCTCTCGCTCCCACAGCACTAAGTCAGGTGATTGGGTGAAGTGCACCATATCCCATGGCCGGTTGGTGGAGTTGCAGACCCAGGGGTTTCTCCCGCCTGCATATCTCGTCCCCATCCGAGCCGGACTAGCCACTTATGATGGCGGGGAGCAAGCAGAGAGTTTCCCCAACCCATCCAGGGGGAGCGAGTATGCCTTGTCCCTTACTTGTTGAGGGGCCTCGGATTTCCAATCCATGCGTTCCTCCGTGGGCCCTTGGAGTATTACGGCCTCCAGCTGCATAACTTCACTCCTGCCTCCATACTGCACATCGCAGGTTACGTAGCCCTTTGTGAGCTATTTCTGGGCTGCGAAGCTCATTTCGAGCTATGGAAGAGGCTATTCTGCCTCGTCCCTCGCAATCTGGAGGGATCAATATACCATGTTGGCAGGGCCGAAGTATGGCGTATCACCGGAACCGGATACCTATCCGGCACTCCGAAGAAGACATCTGAAGACTGGCCCTCGGAGTTGTTTTATACAGAGGATGTCCCCCTTCTTGACCCTATCCGGGTAGGCCTTCCTGAGTTTGCCAATGCCCCACTGAAGAAATGCCGCAGCTGGCATCCCCGGAGCCCCCAGGAGGAAGATAACAAAGAGGTCCTTTATCTGATGGACAGGATAAAAACGCTGGCCAAATCTGGATTGACAATAATCGAGGTTATGTCAATATGCATAATGCGGGGAGTGCAGCGACTCCAGTATCGGTGGCGTCCCATGTGGCACTTTAATGGAGAGGACGATGCCACCCGCTGTGGTCGGAAAGGTCCGGACTCCGCCACCGCCCTGGCGAAAATATTGTCCGATTTGTATAAAGGAGAAGAAGAGGAGTTTATCTGCATCAAGCCACGGGATGGATTTTCCATGTACAACCCCCCAAGCTGGGTGAGCTGTTATCTTTTACTCGACTCTATTCATTTCCGCATCCTTTCATCACGGATATTTACCTTGCTAATTCATAGAAGGAACTGCGAAAAGCCGTGAGGGAGGTCCACAGCCCACCTCCACAGCCACAGGACCACGACCGGGCCCTTGACCCCGGACTTGAAGAAGATCCGGACATATTCGTGGAGCTCGTTGACAGGACGTTTTACCAGGCAAGCTGTGAAGGTGCCTTGGTGGCAATCATAGCCGATTATCCTGGCCTACTCCCTGCGTCACATGTAAGTAAAACCGGAGTCCTAACATCTGAGAAGGATACCTTCTTTATGCCTGACCCACTGTACCTATATTGCGGTTTAGGGAAGGCCATTGGGGCGCCGCACCGAACCCGCAGCAACTCGCCAACAAGGGGCACCCAAGCCGGGTAGGCTTAAAAGGAAGCCGGTCAGGACCGAGACGCCGTCGCAGAGGTATGATTAAAAACCTGCTCCATGATTATCGTCTTTAAAATATAACAATGTCCATTGTCCCCTGACAGAAAAAGCGCTCGCCGGACTATGTCCGGAGATCCTACCGGCCATGCCTCCACCAGTCGGACTCCAGAGCCGGACTCAAGGGTGGAGGCTAACGCGGGACAATGCCAGACGGTCCTCCTACAGAGGATGCGGATAGAATATCCGCTACAAATTCTGAAGTGGAGAGCGCCATGAATCACAGGCGCCGACGGGCCGTACTCCGCGACCCTAATTTCTCCGAAGAGGCATTCAATGCCTTCAGCTCGGGAGACGCGTACATCCGAGCTGCTCAAGGTGGGCTTGCTAGAGCCACATATCAGTATTTAAAGGATATACGGGTAAGAAAAATCTGATAATTATGTATATCAGTAGCCCCTGAGACTTGAAACAGTTGGCATAACTGATTTAAGGATCATTGTATGAACAGGTTCTTACAGAGAAGAACACCCATTTGTCTCAAGAGCTGGAGGAGTGCAGAGCCCAGCTAAGGGTCACACTTGTCGGAATGGACGAAGCGAAGAAGGCCTCATCTAGTAATACTTGTCTTGATCAAAAGAACATAATTACGTGTACCAGTTAGTATTCGGTATGTTTGCAAATCTAACAATAGATTCTGCAGATAATCCCGGAGTGAATCCGGAGATCGTACAAGAGGATGAGCAACATGCTCAATGACAGCTAGAGGCTGGCGAGCGTGTGCTTACGCGGGTTAGGCAAGAGAAAAACGATCTCCAGGATGCCAATACCCGGCTGGGTGTTGAACTGGAAGATGTTCAGGCCCAGCTTGCTGACTCCGTGAAGGAGAACAAGAGGCTTCGACACGGAATTTTTAGTATGTGCTCAAACAAACCTTTACACAGTTCGACGAAGAAGCGAGCTAATAGAGGTATGTCTGTAGGTATGCTAACAGGTCGTCCCGAAGAGGAGATGCCCGGATCCGCAGGCGATCTTCTGCAAGAGCTTTCACAACTGCACGAACAAGTTTGGCAGGTGATGCAGGGTATTGCCCGGGCCTTGTGGCCATCCGCGTCCCTACCAGGAGGCATGGGGGAGCTTGTAGAGATGCTCAAGGGAGCGCGGCGGCGCTTCTGTTTATGGAAGATATCGGCCTGCCGACAAGGTGCGAGGGAAGCCTGGGCCATGGTGAAAACGCAGTACACCAAGGTTGATCTGAATCACATGGCCCGGGTCGGACTTGTAGCGTCAGGTGGGAAAGAGATTCCCGTTAGTCTAGTATATGCCCAGGTAGGATTAGCCGCAAAGTATTCCCAATAGGATTGTAGGCTAGACAGCCTGTTGGATGGAATAGAAGAAAAATTTAGCCAGTCTAAGTGACTGTGTACTTCAATTGACATATTTTGTCCCTAACCGGATTGTAAATCATTTGTCATGGAGGACCTTTTCACTTCAACCTCCGGACCCGACAATCCTAAGTGTATCCAAATATGCTCACTTATGTAAACCAGGGTACGCGTGGAAACTAGGCGTAGGGGTCATAAGTGCTTGAACAGACAAGTACCCAACTAGTTATGTTATATTACATGGATAGTAAGAAACATCTTCCTAGGAGAATAGTTCCGTTAAGGGTTCCTTTCCCTGGGTACGCATGCAGTAATGTGCATGTCCGAACTGCGAATAGAGACACAGGATATGAAACATCTGGGGGTTTACATTTCAAATAGGTAAGAAACATCTTTTGTTCACCGACCGAATATTCCCTTAAGAACACTAGCTTTTGGCTTCACCCAGTTTGAGGTACACATCCGGCTGACCCGGCAGTAACAATCACAGAGGTGCTCCCCTTATGCCCTAGCCAAACTAACGGGAACGTAGGGCATAAACATAGGAGCCAGTTAACCCATCTGGCCAAAAATTAAGTCATATCGATGCATATTATGGCGAAAAAAGGTACATATGAAAAAGTGACACATATGTAATGGGCATAAAGCCCGGAAGATAATTATGTTAAGCTTCTGTATAAGAAGCCCCCAGGTATAATGAGCGCACATAGCGCGTCAAGGTTGTGTGGTCGAGTCACACTTGCAGCTTTTTAGGGCCATAAAAAAAGAAAAAAAGAGGATATAATTTAAAAAAGGGCGGAGGTAAGGAGACAAACTCAGAGTTCGGTGCTAGGCGTAGAATCTTTAGGGTCTGTCCGCGTTCCATGGGTTCGGCTCGAGTCGATTATCTGATGCATCACACAGGCGGTACGCTCCTCCGGTGAGAACTTTATCAATGATGAAGGGAACCTCCCACTTGGGCTTGAGCTTTCCTTTTTCTTCTCCGGTAGGCGTAGAACGAGTTTGCCAACGTTATAAGTTTTGGCTCGTACTTCTCTGCATTGATACCTTCGAGCCTGTTGCTGATAGAATACGGAACGGGCTTTTGCGACGTCGCGCTCCTCCTCCAGGGCATCTAAACTGTCCTGCCGATGAAGCTCGGCTTCTCTCTCTTCGTACATGCGCACTCGTGGTGAGTCATGAATGATATCGCAGGGCAACACCGCCTCTGCGCCGTACACCATGAAGAATGGTGTGCATCTGGTAGTGCGATTCGATGCGGTCCGCAGTCCCCATAGTACGGAGTCGAGCTCCTCGACCCAGTGCATATCTGACTCCTTCAAGGATCGCACTAGTCTGGGTTTGATGCCGCTCATAATAAGACCATTTGCTCGTTCGACTTGACCGTTTGTTTGGAGGTGATAGACGGAGGCATAATCGAGCTTAATGCCCATGTTGCCACACCAAGTTTTCACCTTGTCAGCTGTAAAGTTGGAGCCATTATCGGTGATGATGCTGTGGGGGACACCGTAACGGTGTACAACCCCTGATATGAAGTCTATCACTGGTCCGGATTCGGCCGTTTTAACTGGTTTGGCCTCTATCCATTTGGTAAATTTATCTACCATGACCAATAGGTATTGTTTCTTATGGCTTCCTCCTTTAAGGGGGTCCGACCATATCGAGCCCCCATACCGCAAAGGGCCAAGTTATGGGGATTGTTTGGAGAGCGGTAGGTGGCATATGGCTTTGGTTTGCGAAGAGCTGGCAACCGCCGCAATGTTGGACGAGGTCCTGTGCATCTGCTCGGGCTGTCGGCCAGTGAAAACCTGTGCGGAAGGCCTTGCTTACAAGGGCCTGAGCTGCGGCGTGGTGGCCGCCGAGTCCAGCATGAATTTTGTCCAAGAGCTGCTTCCCTTTCTCTTCGGAGATGCATCTTTGGAGTACTCCGGTAATGCTTTTCTTATAAAGCTCTCCCTTGTGGACCTTGTAGGCTTTAGAGCGCCGCACAATGCAACGTGCCTCATTTTGGTCCTCGGGGAGTTCTTGCCTATTTAGGTAGGCTAAGAAGGGTTCTGTCCACGGGGCGCTGACAGCCATGATCACGTGGGCCGAAGGTGTTATTTCGGTGGCGGAGCCTCCGATTATGTCAGTATGTTCGGGATCTGGGGTTGTGGTACGATCCAGACTAGTATTGCCGGTCTCCCCATCCCACACCACGGATGGCTTGAACAGCCTTTCCAAGAAGATATTAGGTGGGACGGGGTCGCGCTTAGCGCCGATGCGGGTGAGGATATCCGTCGCTTGATTGTTTTCTCAGACCACATGATGGAATTTGAGCCCCTTGAACCGAGCTAACATCTTGAGGACGGCATTGTGGTAAGCCGCCATTTTCGGGTCCTTGGTGTCAAAGTCTCAATTTATTTGAGATATTGCCAGGTTTGAATCCCCACACACTTCTAGGCATTGGATGCCCATGGAGACTGCCATCCGAAGTCCGTGCAACAGAGCCTCGTATTCGGCTGCATTGTTGGAGTCTGTGTATAGTATTTGGAGTATGTATTGGACTATATCTCTGGTGGGGGATGTCAGGACGACACCTGCTCCCAGACCAGCCAGCATCTTAGAGCCGTCGAAGTGCATGATCCAATTGGAGCATGCGCCGTACTCTTTAGGGAGTTCGGCTTCTGTCCATTCGACGACAAAGTCAGCTAGTACTTGCGACTTAATGGCTCGCCGTGGTTTTTAGATGATGTCGAACGGGAGGAGCTCGATGGCCCACTTAGCAATCCGGCTTGTGTCATCGTGGTTATTTATTATATGATTGAGTGGTACTTCGAAGGCCACCATGATTGAACACTCTTGAAAGTAGTGTCGTAGTTTCCAGGATGCCATGAAGACCGTGTATGCTATCTTTTGATAATGTGGGTATCGTGACTTTCATGGTGTGAGGACAGTCGATACGTAGTATACTGGCGATTGAAGCGGGAACTTGTGTTCGTCCTCCTCTCGTTCGACAATGATCACTGCGCTTACAACTTGGTATGTTGCAGCTATATATAATAGCATGGGTTCGTCGATGTTTGGTGCAGCCAGGATTGGGTTGCTGGCCAAGAGGGCCTTTATTTCTTCCAGCTCGGCCATGGCCGCATCTGTCCACTCGAAGTGTTTGGTGCATCGAAGAAGGCGATAGAGAGGTAGTGCCTTTTCTCCCAATCGGGAGATAAAGCGGCTTAAGGCAGCCACGCATCCAGTTAATTTCTGGATTTGCTTGAGGTCTGTTGGGGTAGACAACTATGACAAAGCTCCGATTTTAGCCGGATTTGCTTCAATTCCTCTATTGGAAACGATGAAACCCAGAGCTTTCCGGCAGGAACGCCAAAAACACATTTATCCGGATTGATCTTGATGTCATATGTTCGGAGATTATCGAACATAAGCCTCAGGTCATCTATTAAAGATTCGACATGCCTGGTCTTGATGACCACATCGTCTACGTATGCCTCAACTGTTTTGCCGATTTGTTTTTCTAGGCATGTCTGAATCATGCGTTGATTGGTTGCACCGGCATTTTTGATCCCGAAAGGCATGGTGTTGAAACAGAAGGGGCCGTATGGAGTGATGAATGTCGTTGTGGCTTGATCGGACTCCGCCATCTTGATTTGATGGTATCCGGAGTATGCATCAAGGAAACATAATGAATCGTGCCCAGCGGTAGCGTCGATGATTTGATCGATGTGGGGGGAGAGGGAATGGATCCTTGGGGCAAGCCTTATTGAGGTCCTTGAAATCGACACATAGGCGCCAGGATTTGTCCTTCTTCGGTACCATCAACAGGTTTGCTAGCTTGTCCGGGTGTTTTATTTCTCTGATGAATCTGGCTTCTAGTAGCTTGGCTAGCTCCTCTCCCATAGCTTGTCATTTAGGTTCTGAAAAACGCCGAAGAGTCTGCTTGACCGGCTTGTATCCCTTTAGTATGTTTAGGCTATGCTCGGCCAGCCTGTATGGGATACCTGGCATGTCTGAAGGGTGCCACGCGAAGATGTCCCAATTCTCGCGCAAGAATGTCCGCAATGCGGCGTCTATTGTGGGGTTCAGCTGTGCCTCGATGGATGCTGTTTTTGTTGAGTCCGTTGGGTGGACTTGGAATTTGAATATTTCGTCCGCTGGCTTGAAAGAGGTGGACTTGGACCATTTATCGAGTATCACGTCGTCCCTGTCCACTTTGGAGCGCAGCGCAGTTAGTTCTTCGGCCGCGAGGGCTTCAAATAATGCCTCAAGGGCCAGGGCGACAGTTTTGTTTTCAGCACGGAGTGCTACGTCCGGATCACTGGCTAGAGTGATGATTCCATTGGGCCTTGGCATCTTGAGCTTCATGTACCCGTAATGGGGTATATCTTGGAAGCTCGTGAATGCATCCCGCCCTAAAAGGGTGTGGTATTCGCTTCTGAACGGGGCCACTTGGAATGTGATTTCTTCGGACCTATAATTCTCGGATGTGCTGAATACCACATCTAGTGTGATTTTTCCCGCACATCGTGCCTCCTGACTAGGGATAATTCCTCTGAAGGTCGTGCTGCTTTGCTCAATGCGGCTCTTGTCTATTTCCATTTTGTTGAGGGTTTCCTCGTAGATGAGGTTTAATCCGTTGCCACCATCCATGAGCACTTTAGTAAGCCGGAAGCCGTCCACAATTGGACTAAGGACCAAAGCGGCTAGTGCTCGGACTGTTCGGAATTGAGGTTCATCACTGGCGTTGAAGGTTATGGCCGTGTTGTTCCATTGATTTATTGCTGCAACATGGCAGACTTCGGCGAGGCTGCGGAGTGCTCGCTTGCACCTGTTATTTGAGGCGAAAGTCTCGAAGACTGTCAATACTGTATTGTTAATTTCTACGAGATGATGCTCTGTGGTATCATTGATGAGGAGATCCTCACCGCTCTTGGCCACCTGCCGGAGTATGCATGATGCTCTAAGGCTGTGTGTTGGTATGGTATCCGGTGTGGTGTGAATTTTGCATGGCCCATTGAGCCATCCCTCCAATACGGTTCCATGCCCTGTAGTGGGCTTTGGTTTCTTTGTGATTGGATCAGGTGTCTTGCGAGAGTGCACCCTTTTTGTTTGGACAAGGGGTTTAGTGAGAGCCGGAGGATCCCAAAATTTTGATTGGGTTGTCTAGGCGCTCTCCATCGCACAGTACTTCTATACTATGGCCGCCAAGTCAGCGAAGTGTGTTATGTCACGGCGACCTATGGCGTTGAGGATTCCCTTGTCCATGCAATTTTTGCAAAAGAATGAGATTGCGTCTTCCTCATGACAGTCCTTGACCTTGTTCATTATAAGGAAGAATCTGGCCCAAAAGTGATGTACTGTCTCTTGGGGCTCTTCTCTAATGTGGGAAAGATTGCTTGTATCTGGGTGGATGGGTAGATTTAAGTCCGAACCCTAACCCGATCTGAGACCCAGGGGCAGAGGAGCTTCCGAACTTGGCAGTTCGGGTTCTAGGAAGTTGCCCAATTTTTCTGGCCCGCTATCCGATTCTAAGTTCGGAGCTTGGGCCATGTCCTCCCGCAAACGGGTATCCAGCTCGGAGAGCTTGGGAATCCGGACATAGTTCATCCTCGGAATAGAGGAAGAATTGCTATATTGCTCCTCCACCACCGCTATCTGATGGGTGACCGGCAAAGAGTTAATCTCTCTTTGGTCGGGTTTAAGCCCGATCCGATCATAGTCCGTAGCAACTCCCAAGGCGGCGATCCGATCCAAGAGCTCGTTCAAGGACGAGCTCCATTGGATCCATCTGCTCGGTGTGTTCCAAGCTGACGTGGAGGCTGTTTTTGATGACCCTAGTCACTGTCTGCGCGGAGGCCGAACGGGCGGTCATGAAGAAGCCAGGGCTCCCCCAGAGGTGATGTTGTCCTTTATAACAAGGCGAGCCATCAAGCCTTACCGTGACGACACAGTGGAACTCTCAATGAAAGCACCAATGTCGGTGTCAAAACCGGCGGATCTCAGGTAGGGGGTCCCAAACTGTGCGTCTAAGGCTAATGGTAACAGGAGGCGGGGGACACGATGTTTACCCAGGTTTGGGCCGTCTCTATAGAGGTAATACCCTACTTCCTGCTTGATTGATCTTGATGATATGAGTAATTACAAGAGTTGATCTACCACGAGATCATAGAGGCTAAACCCTAGAAGCTAGCCTACGATTATGATTGTTGTTGTCCTATGGACTAAACCCTCTGGTTTATATAGACACCGGAGGGGGCTAGGGTTACACAGAGTCGGTTACAGAGAAGGAGATCTACATATCCGAATTGCCAAGCTTGCCTTCCATGCCAAGGAGAGTCCCACCCGGACACGGGACGAAGTCTTCAATCTTGTATCTTCATAGTCCAACAATCCGGCATAAGTCCATAGTCCGGCTGTCCGAGGACCCCCTAATCCAGGACTCCCTCAATGGGTACTTGGTATGTCTTGACTTGAGTGAAGACCTCCCTGGAAACGGTGCTAGAAATCCTTCTTGCTACGTCTTGAGCTTGCGTTGGTTTTCCTTGAAGAGGAAAGGGTGATGCAGCAAAGTATCGTAATTATTTCCCTCGGTTTTTGAGAACCAAGGTATCAATCCAGTAGGAGGCTTCTCAAAAGTCCCACGCACCTACACAAACAAACAAGAACCTCGCAACCAACACAATAAAGGGGTTGTCAATCCCTTCACGACCACTTGCGAAAGTGAGATCTGATCGCGATAATAAGATAAGATAAATGTTTTTTGGTATTTATATGATATAGATTAGAAAGAAAAAGATGCAAATAAAAGTAGATGGAAAACTTATATGATAAAAGATAGACCCGGGGGCCATAGGTTTCACTAGTGGCTTCTCTCAAGATAGCATAAGTTTTACGGTGGGTGAACCAATTACTGTCGAGCAATTGATAGAAAAGTGAATAGTTATGAGATTATCTAGGCATAATCATGTATATAGGCATCACGTCCGTGACAAGTAGATCGAAACGATTCTGCGTCTACTACTATTACTCCACACGTCGACCGACTCCTGCCTGCATCTAGAGTATTAAGTTCATAAGAGCAGAGTAATGCATTAAGAAAGATGACATGATGTAGAGGGCTAAACTTATGCAATATGATATAAACCCCATCTTTTTATCCTCGATGGCAACAATACAATACGTGCCTTGCTGCCCCTGCTGTCACTGGGAAAGGACACTGCAAGATTGAACCCAAAGCTAAGCACTTCTCCCATTGCAAGAAAGATCAATCTAGTAGGCCAAACCAAACTGATAATTCGAAGAGACTTGCAAAGATAACATAATCACACATAAAAGAATCCAGAGGAGATTCAAATATTTCTCATAGATAAACTTGATCATAAACCCACAATTCATCGGATCTCGACAAACACACCGCAAAAAGAGTTGCATCGAATAGATCTCCAAGAAGATCGAGGAGAACTTTGTATTGAGATTCAAAGAGAGAGAAGAAGCCATCTAGCTAATAACTATGGACCCGAAGGTCTATGGTAAACTACTCAAAACTCATCGGAAGGGCCTTGGAGATGATGTAGAGGCCCTCCATGGTCGATTTCCCCTCCGGCGGAGCGCCAGCGAAGGCTCCAAGATGGGATTTCGCGGATACAGAAGGTTGCGGCGGTGGAATTAGGTTTTCATGGTGCTCCTCAATGGTTTCAGGGTATCGGAGTATATATAGGAGGAAGAAGTAGGTCGGTGGATGCTCGAGGGGCCCATGAGGGTGGGGGCCGCCCACCCCCAAGGGGTGCGCCGGGCACCCTTGTGGCTACCTCGGTTGTTTCTTGATGTCCACTCCAAGTCTCCAGCTTTGCATTTGTTCCAAAAAGATCGCTCCCGAAGGTTTCATCCCGTTTGGACTCCGTTTGATATTCCTTTTCTTTGAAATACTAAAATAGGCAAAAAAAACAGCAATTCGGGCTGGGCCTCCGGTTAGTAGGTTAGTCCCAAAAATGATATAAAAGTGTAAAGTAAAGCCCAGAAACATCCAAAACGGGCAATATAATAGCATGAAACAATAAAAAATTATAGATACGTTGGAGACGTATCAGTGCATTGCATAAACCAAAAGGCATACATCTATAAGCATAAGTTCCAAAGGGACAAGTGAAAGTGGTCTTTTCTTGATCAGGTTGAGAAACAGGTATTTGTGAAAAACCAGAATATCCATCAACAAAGCAAAAATGTGTGTGCTTAGATAATATTTCTTGCATCTGTTCAATAAAAGGCAGAGGGTAATGATCTTTTCTAGTTGCTTTGTTTAATTTTCTAAAATCAATCACCATTCTATAGCATGTAACAATTCTTTGTGGAAGAAGTTCATTCATATCATTAGGAACAACAGTAATACCTCCTTTCTTAGGGATACAATGAACAAGACTTACCCATCTCTATTAGCTATAGGATAGATTATACCTGCTTCTAGAAGTTTTAATATTTCTGTTCTTACCACTCCCTTCATCTTCAAATTTAACCGACGTTGGTGATCAACAACGGGTTTAGCATCAGGTTCCATATTCATCTTGTTCTGAAATAGAGTGGGACTAATGCCTTTTAAATTATCAAGGGTATACCCAATAGCAGCTTGGTGCTTCCTTAGAACTTTCAATAATCTTTCTTCTTCATGTTCTGAAAGGTTAGCACTAATAAAAACATGATATATCTTCTTCTCATCAAGATAAGCATATTTCAAAGTGTTTGGCAATTGTTTTAATTCAAACACAGGATCACCTTTAGGTGGAGGAGGACCTCCTAGAGTTTCAATAGGAAAATTGTTTTTAAGAAAAGGTCGTTGTTCAGAAAATCTTATCTATTTCATTTATTTCATGCATATGTAAATCATTTTCATGGTCTAGCAAATATTGTTCTAAAGGATCAGTAGGAGGCATAGCAATAGAAGCAAGACCGATTATTTCATCATTACTAGGCAATTATTTTTCATGATGCTTTATACTAAACTTGGAAAAAGTAAACTTATGAGACTCAACACCAAAGCTAACACCGATAGTTGGTTTCTCACAATCTATTTTAGCATTAACGGTGTTCAAGAAAGTTCTACCAAATATAATGGGACAAAAGTAATCTTGTGGGGAACCAAGAACAAGAAAATTGGTAGGGTATTTTATTTTCCCACATAAGTCTTCAACATCCCTAACAATCCCAAGTGGTGTGATGGTGTTTGTATTAGCAAGTTTAATAGTAGCATCTATTTCTTCTATTTCGGCGGGTGCTATGTCATTCATAATTTCTTGATATAAGGTAAAGGGAATAGCACTCACGCTAACACCTATGTCACATCGATCTCCTATTTTAACTGAGACAACAGGCATGCCAACAATGGGTCTATGTTTTTCCTCTTTATTATATTTGGCAATTCTAGTGGCTTCATTACAGAAGTAAATAACATGCCCATCTATATTTTCTTCCAGGAGATCCTTAACCATAGCAACACTAGGTTCTATTTTGATTTATTCATCAGGTTTAGGTGTTCTAATACAACTTTTGTTAACCACAATTGAAACTTTAGCATGTTCCTTTATCCTAACAGGGAAAGGTGGTTTCTCAATATAAGCAGTAGGAACAACTGGATCAACATTATAAATAATAGTTTCCTATTTAGCTAGTATCAGTTCTTTAATTTCTTCTTTAATAGGTGGGTGATATTTAAACCACTTCTCCTTAGGGAGATCAACATGAGTAGCAAATGATTCACAAAAGGAGGCTACTGTCTCAGAGTCAAGTCCATATTTAGTGCTAAAATTTTGAAAAGCATCGGTATTCATAAAAGATTTAACACAATCATACTTAAGTTTAATACCTGACACTTTACCTTCGTCGAGTTCCCAATCTTCAGAGTTGCGTTTAATTCTTTCCAAAAGATCCCACCGGAATTCAATAGTCTTCTTCATAAAAGATCCAGTACAAGAAGTATCGAGTATGGATTGATCATCACGAGAAAGCGAGCATAAAAGTTCTGGATAATAATTTCTCTTGAGAGCTCATGATTGGAGCATGAATATAACATTGCCTTAAGCTTCCCCCAAGCTAGAGCGATAATTTCTCCTTCACGAGGCCAAAAATTATATATGTAATTCCGATCACGATGAACTAGATGCATAGGATAATTTTTTTGGTGAAACTCCAATTTCAATCGATTCCAATTCCAAGATCCAATATCATCGCATAGCCTATACCATGCCAATGCTTTTATCTTCAAAGATAAAGGGAAAACCTTCTTCTTAACATCTTCTCCAGGTAAACCAGCAAGCTTAAAGAATCCACAAATTTCTTCCACATATATCAAATGCATATCAGGATGTTCGGTTACATCTCCTGCATAAGGATTAGCTAGCAGTTGTTCTATCATACCCGAAGGAATTTCATAATCAATATTTTCAGTAGGTACAATAGGTTGAGGGGTAGCTAAATGTGGTTCCGGTCGAGGTGAAGATACCCCGAACCCCTCAAAGGATTGTTTTCCTAGTAACAAGTGACAATAAATTTTAGCACGTAGTGATAATTTTCCTTACCAATTTCCACTTACCAAGAGCGCTTCACTCCGTGACAACTACGCCAGAAAATAGCGTTGATGACCCACAAGTAAGGGGATCAATTGTAGCCTTTTCAATAAGTAAGAGTGTCAAACTCAACGAGGAGAAGAAGGAAATGACAAGTGGTTTTAAGCAAGGTAATGTGTGCAAGTGCTGAAATTATAAGTAACAAAGTAGTTTGATAGCAAGATAATTTGTAACGAGCAAGCAATGATAGTAGTAAAAAAGTGCAGCAAGGTAGACTAATCCTTTTGAGGCAAAGGACAGGCCAAAATTGTCTCTTATAATAAGCAAAGCATTCTTGAGGGTACACGAGAATTTCATCTAGTCACTTTCATCATGCCGATTCAATTTGTGTTTGCTACTTTGATAATTTGATATGTGGGTGGACGGGTGCTTAGGTGTTGTTCTTACTTGAACAAACCTCCTACTTATGATTAACCCCCTCGCAAGCATCCGCAACTACGAGAAAAGTATTAAGAATAAATTCTAACCATAGCAGTAAATTTTTGGATCCAATCGGTCCCTTACGGAATAGCGCATAAACTAGGGTTTTGCTACCTCTTGAGCTTGGGTTGGTTTTTCCTCGAAGAGGAAAGGGTGATGCAGCAAAGTAGCATAATTATTTCCATCAGTTTTGAGAACCAAGGTATCAATCCAGTAGGAGACGACGCACGAGTCACCTAGTACCTGCACAAACAATCAAGAACCTTGCAACCAACGCGATGAAGGGGTTGTCAATCCCTTCACGGTCACTCGCAAAAGTGAGATCTAATAGAGATAATAAAGGAAATATTTTTGGTATTTTTGTTGTATAGATCGGAAAGTAAAGATTGCAAAAATAGTAAACGAGAATTAAAGAGATGCAATATAATGGAAAAGAGACCCCGGGGGCCATAGGTTTCACTAGTGTCTTCTCTCAAGATAGCATGTATTACGGTGGGTGAACAAATTACAGCCGAGCAATTGGTAGAAAAGCGCATAATTATGAAGACATCTAAGGCAATGATCATGAATATAGGCATCATGTCCGTGTCAAGTAGACCGAAACAATTATGCATCTACTACTATTACTCCACACATCGACCGCTATCCAGCATGCATCTAGACTATTAAGTTCATAGGAACGGAGTAACGCATTAAGCAAGATGACATGATGTAGAGGGATAAACTCAAGCAATATGATATAAACCCCATCTTTTTATCCTCGATGGCAACAATAGAATACGTGCCTTGCTGCCCCTACTGTCACTGGGAAAGGACACTGCAAGATTGAACCCAAAGCCAAGCACTTCTCCCATTGCAAGAAAGATCAATCTAGTAGGCCAAACTAAACCAAAAATTCGAAGAGACTTGCAAAGATATCAAATCATGAATATAAGAATTCAGAGAAGAACCAAATAATATTCATAGATAATCTTGTTCATAAATCCACAATTCATCAGATCTCGGCAAACACACTGCAAAAGAGTATTACATCGAATAGATCTCCAAGAACATCAAGGAGAACTTTGTATTGAGAAGCAAAGAGAGAGAAGAAGCCATCTAGCTAATAACTATGGACCCGAAGGTCTGTGGTAAACTACTCACGCTTCATCGGAGAGGTAATGATGTTGATGTAGAAGCCCTCCATGATCGATTCCCCCTCCGGCAGATCACCGAAAAAGGCGCCAAGATGGGATCTCAGGGGTACAAAAGGTTGGGGCGGTGGAAAAGTGGTTCTGTGGCTCCCCCTGATGTTTCTAAGGTATAAGAGTATATATAGGCGAAAGAAGTATGTCGGTGGATCTACGAGGGGCCCACAAGGGTGGGGGGCGTGCCTACCCCCCTGGGCGCGCCCTCCTACCTCATGGACGCCTCGTGGCGTTTCTGACTTCAACTCCAAGTCTTTTGGTTTGCTTTCGGTCCAAGAAAGATCATCACGAAGGTTTCATTCCATTTAGACTCCGTTTGGTATTCCTTTTCTGCAAAACTCTAAAACAGGCAAAAAAAACAGAAACTGGCACAGGGCCTCCGGTTAATAGGTTAGTCCCAAAAATAATATAAAAGATCATATTAAAGCCCATTAAACATCCAAAACAGATAATATAATAGCATGGAACAATCAAAAATTATAGATACGTTGGAGACGTATCAAGCATACCCAAGCTTAATTCCTGCTTGTCCTTGAGTAGGTAAGTGATAAAAACAGAATTTTTGATGTGGAATGCTACCTAGCATATTTTTCAATGTAATTTTCTTAATTGTGGCACGAATGTTCAGATTCGAAAGCTTCAAGACGAAAGTTTAATATTGACATAAAAATAATAATACTTCAAGCATACTAACAAAGCAATCGTGTCTTCTCAAAATAACATGGCCAAAGAAATTTATCCCTACAAAATCATATAGTCTGGTTATGCTCTATCTTCATCACACAAAGTATTTAATAATGCACAACCCCGATGACAAGCCAAGAAATTGTTTCATTCTTTTGATGTTCTCAAACTTTTTCAATCTTCACGCAATACATGAGCGTGAGCCATGGACATAGCACTATAGAAGGAATAGAACGGTGGTTGTGGAGAAGACAAAAAAAGAGAAGATAGCCTCACATCAATTAGGCGTATCAATGGGCTATGGAGATGCCCATCAATAGATATCGATGTGAGTGAGTAGGGATTGCCATGCAACGGATGCACTAGAGCTATAAGTGTATGAAAGCTGAAAAAGAAACTAAGTGGGTGTGCATCCAACTTGCTTGTTCACGAAGACCTAGGGCACTTTTGAGGAAGCCCATCATTGGAGTATACAAGCCAAGTTCTATAATGAAAAATTCCCACTAGTATATGAAAGTGACAACATAGGAGACTCTCTATCATGAAGATCATGGTGCTGCTTTGAAGCACAAGTTTGGTAAAAGGATAGTAGCATTGCCCCTTGTTGGGGATATAATTATTAGGTATGACCTCCCAGGAGGGGTCGGGTTATACCTATGGCGGTTCATTAATATGAAGACTGTGAGGATATTGAAGATGGTGGATCATGAAGCAAGGGCCCAAGGCCCAAGGGCGACTTAAGGCCCATAGGGGTAAACCGCCATATATGTGTATGACTTATATTGTAAGGCAAGTATAGTTAGTCACCGAGCCGGACATGTTGTCTATGAGCCGGCGGGGACACGTTGTCTACAAGCTCTACATCGACGATGCAGGTTGGGGCCCCGAGGCCGGCTCAATTGAGTACAGGTAGCGGGTCCCCTTTGGCGGAATTCACGTCTTCATCGGCAAGATTGGCAAGCCGGGCCCTGAGCCGGACATCCACACCGCATCATCGAGACGGCTCAGCGTGCAATACCCGCCCGAGCTCAGCCCGCCATGAAACGTTCCTTCGTGGGATTCATCCATGGGACAGAATTTGATGAAGGATCTATGTCTGGCGGTGAGACAACCGCCTATTCTGACGGTGAGTCGTCCACATGTGAGACTACTTCATTATATCAACTGCAAGATGGCAGGCTTGGGGGTTGTTCCGATGGTGACAGTATTTCGGACCCCTATGAGCCGCCGAACAGGGTTGCAATCTTCATGGCCGGTACACAGCCTGGGTAGAATTCTTCGACTGCAGCAGCAATGATCTCCGGGTCAGCAGCGGCGATGGCAGCTGGGGCAGGAGGCCCTTTGCGCCCATCGGCTTGATGGATTTGCTGGATAAGCTGTTAGCCTTGTTAACAGCAGAGGTTACCCCGGCGAATCAAGCTCAGCATAACACAGAAATTACAAAACTACATGACGAGGTAGCGCTAGTCAAGGAATACCTAGCGGCAGAGGACGCTAGGATGACGGCGGAGCGGGCTGTTTTGGATGCTCAGGCACAATAGATTCATGCTAGTTCCTTCCGGCTCTCGTTGGATCAGAATGCTTCAAATGAAATCATGAGAAGGAGCCGCCGGAGTCGTCTGCCGCTAGTTTACGAGGCGAGGAACCTCTTTTGCACGCCTGGAGCGGGGACCAGTAACCAACCAGAGATAAACCGGGTCAAAGTGCCTGGGGCTGGAGTGCCGGCTCAACCGCACACGATGGAGCCACCTCGTCTGAATAATACTCTGCCTCAGCCTGTGCCAACACCATCGGGTCATTATTCCAACCCTTTGGATAATATGATCGCTGCGGCGACACGATTGGCGGCTCTCCCAGTGGAAGGTGATTCTCCAGCGGCGGTTGAAACATGGAGGGCTAGGGAGCTTCTTCAAACAGCGTTGGTACAGCAGGAGGCGTATTCTTACAGTTGAGACAAGATTCATTCGACCCCTCACCCAAGCCGGAGTTACAGCAGACACATGGACTCACCGGCCGTTTCAAGCAATGGCCAACGCCGTAACCAGCCGCATGGGCATGACCCCACGTGTGATGGGGCTCATGATTTGGTCGATCAGGACATGGCACGTCGAGAACCTGAGCAGGCGGCTCAGCGGGCGGCTCATCAACATCTTCCAATTTATCGAATGACTTCAATGGAGGCAGGCGTGACATGTAGAACCACAGGTATACCATGTTTGGTGCCAGCTCTGCGTAATGAGCGTCTTCCCAAGGATTTCAAAGGACCTCATAAGGTGCCTAACTACACAGCTGACTTACCCCCTGAGGCGTGGATCGAGAGTTATGAGATGGCCATGGAATTGTTGGAGGTCAGCGATGTTGCGTGTGCCAAATACTTCGCCATGATGCTGGATGGGACGGCCTGTACTTGGTTAAAAGGGTTGCCTGCCAATTCCATTGGGTCATGGGATGAGCTAAAAGCCCGGTTTATCTAGAACTTTAAATATACATGCAAACAGCCCATGTCGATTGTGGTTTTGGATGCTTGCGCCCAAGAAGAGGGCGAGTCAACGACTCATTGGCTGT
Organism: Triticum aestivum; assembly: GCF_018294505.1. Classification (NCBI taxonomy): domain Eukaryota; kingdom Viridiplantae; phylum Streptophyta; class Magnoliopsida; order Poales; family Poaceae; genus Triticum; species Triticum aestivum. The sequence continues at coordinate 186,455,849 of NC_057810.1, read as the reverse complement.
GCCGGGTCAAGGCTATCCTACACTCATCGGATAACATCAATGCCGGCTCAGCAGTTCTAATGTTAGATAAGAATTGCCGTTTTCGCCTCTCAAGCAGAAGCTAGGGAGACTCAGGCGCGATTGCAATGATATGGGGCAGCTGATGGCGGCTCTAGTTAAATATGCCAACTCTGATAGTACCAAGGACCCCGAGTCTAATGATGAAAAGCCAGGAAAGGGAAAGAAGAGTGGCAACACCAAGGGTCCGCAGCATAACCCGGCGAGTCAGGGGGCAACGGTAAGCGCAAGGCTAGTAGTAATTCAGCTTTTGTGGCCAATACCAATACGCAGAATAATGGATAGCATCGTAAGGGGAAGCCACCTCCTCGGACAGGTGGATGAGGTATCAATCTTGAGCAGTTGCTGAATCAACCCTTCCCAAAGCATGGCATGAAGGAAAGACCGTCCACTCACCTTTGGATAGATTGTCAAATTATGAGGGAGTTCAACAATTCTGATTTATTCTAGAACAATCATGGGCCGGGCGGCGGCTCAGGTTTTGGTGGTGGAGGTTCTCATGGCCCGGGTTACGGTGGTGGTGGTTCTGGTTCTGGCTTCCAAGGTCACCAATACCATCAAGGTAATTAGGGTGGTTACAGTCAACAATCTGGTCAAGGGGGTCAGCAGCAGCAGCAGTCTGGATATCAAAGTCATCTGAAGCAGTTGAATAGCGGGCAGTACCACGTCTTCACCACAAGTCTATGCAAGCGGGACCAGAAGCTCCACAAGAGGGCTGTGAACGCCGTTGAGCCGGCAGTTCCCCATTACTTGTGATGGTCTGAGCAACCCATTATGTGGAGTCGAGAGGATCACCCGCCCCGGGTTGATAATCCAGGTCACATGGCATTGGTGGTGGCGCCTCAAGTTGGTGGATACAAATTCACCAAGGTACTCATGGATGGAGGTAGTAGTATTAATATCCTTTACTATGATACTTTCCGTCGCATGGGGTTAACTCACAAAAATCTTAAGCCGTCCAATACTGTTTTCCATGGAGTGGTGCCAGGTAAGTCGGTGTACCCTGTAGGCAAGATTGAGCTGGAAGTAGCCTTTGGGGATGAGCATGATTCCAGGGCAGAGAAGTTAACCTTTGAAGTGGTCAAGATCAGAAGCCCGTACCACGCTCTATTTGGATGGCCGGCTTATGCCAAGTTCATGGCACGACCTTGTTATGTTTATATGCAGCTTAAGATGCTGGGTTACAAGGGGACCATCATAGTGCATGGAAGTCGGAAAATAGCTTTGGAGTGTGAAGAAGGTGACATTGCTTATGCTGAATATGTCTGTGCAACATAGGAGTTGAAGTTCTATAAAGGCAATGTTGATCCGGCCGATATGACATCTTTGAAAAAGCCAACTACAGAGCATGATCCAGTATTAAAGTTTAAGTCGGCTGATGACACTAAGCTAGTTGACTTTGTTCCTGGTGATTCATCCAAGCAGTCCAGTATCAGTGCTAACCTGGATCCTAAATAAGAAAGCGCTCTCATCGAGTTCATCCGTGAGAACCGGGACATCTTTGCATGGAAACCTTCTGATATGCCAGGTGTACCGAGGGAACTCACTGAGCACACTCTTAATATTGATCTGAAGTTTAAGCTGGTCAAGAAATTCCTTCGTCGCTTCAATGAGGAGAGGCGTAAGGCTATTGGTGAAGAAGTGGCCCGGCTCTTGGCGGCTGGGTTCATTGTTGAAGTCTTTCATCCTAAGTGCTTGTCTAATCCTGTGCTGGTGCTCAAGAAGAATGGTACTTGGCGTATGTGTGTGGACTACACGGACTTAAACAGGGCTTGCCTGGCTGATCCTTTTGCTCTCGCTCGTATTGATCAAATCATTGATGCTACGGCGGGCCGTGAGCGTTTGAATTTTTTGGATGCTTATTCTGGTTATCATCAGATCAAGATGGCAGTTAAGTACCAGGAGAAGACAACTTTTATCACTCCCTTTGGAGCCTTCTGCTATGTGTCAATGCCTTTTGGGCTCAAGAGTGCCCAGGTGACTTACCAGCGATGTGTGCAGAATTGTCTTCACAGTCAGATTGGGCGCAATGTTCATGCTTATGTGGATGATACTGTGGTGAAATCCAAAGAGAAGGAAACTTTGATAGATGATTTGAAGGAGACCTTCAACAATCTCTGGGTCTACAAGATGATGCTTAACCCGGCCAAGTGCATTTTTGGTGTGCCACCAGGCAAGCTTCTGGGTTTTCTGGAGGCATTGAGGCTAACCTGGAGAAGATCAAGGCCATTACCTCCCTGGAAAAACCGGTGTGTATCAATGATGTTCAACGTTTGGCGGGTCGTATTGCTGCCTTAAGCCGGTTCATAAGCTGGTTGGGTGAGCAGGCCATACCACTGTACCAGATGATGAAGAAAACAGATAACTTTGTCTAGAGTGATGCTGCTAATGACACGTTTGAATCTTTGAAGAAACAGCTAGCTGAGCCGCCAGTCCTTGTTGTTCCTATTGATAAGGAGTCGTTATTATTATATGTGGCTGCTAACACCCGAGCTGTAAGCGTCGCTATTGTGGTGGAACGGAAGGAAGCAGGTAAGGAATATCCGGTTCAACGGTCGGTTTATTATATCAGTGAAATGCTTATTGAGTCCAAGCAGAGATATCTGCATTGGCAGAAGCTTGTATATGGGGTGTTCATGGCCAATCGGAAGCTTAAGCAATATTTTTTGGGTCATCCCGTCACTGTGGTCAGTTCTGCTCCCTTAGGGGATATTGTCCAAAACAGAGAAGCTACAGGTCGAGTAGCCAAGTGGGCCATTGAGCTTGGACCTCATGGTTTAAAATATATGCCTCGCACGGCCATCAAATCTCAAGCACTTGTGGATTTCATCAATGACTAGACAGAACTGCAGATGCCTGAAGAGAAGCCAGATAACACATATTGGACTATTCACTTTGATGGGTCCAGGCAATTGGAGGGCTCGGGGGCTGGAGTTGTCTTAGCTTCCCCTTGAGGTGACAAGTTTTGTTATGTTTTAAGGTTGATGTTTCCCTGTACTAACAATGCAGCTGAGTATGAAGCCTTGCTCCATGGTCTTCGGATGGCTAAGGAGATGAATTTAAGCCGGGTGAGATGTTTCAGCGACTTAGACTTAGTGGCTCAACAAGTTTCGGGCAAATGGGATTCTAAGGATCCTCTCATGGCGGCTTATCGCTGCGAAGTTGACGCTATTGCTAGGAACTTCAAGGGTTATCAAGTGGAACACATTGATCGTAGGAAAAATGAGGCGGCTGATGCCTTAAGCCGATTAGGGTCCCAACGTAAGCCGGTGCCACCTAACACTTTCTTGGATATTCTGCATAACCCTTCTGTCAAATTGCCTACAAAGGAAGATCTGGCTATTCCAGACCCGGAAGCACAATTGGTGGCGGCTCTTCACGCTATCCCTGATTGGACAGTTCCATATTTGGCTTATATGACCCGGGGTGAATTACCTGAGGATGACACTTTGGCCAGGCAAATAACTCGGCGGTCTAAGCCAATGACAATTGCTAACGGAGAGTTACACCATCGCAGTGTCACTGGGGCGTTTCAACGTTGTGTTTCTCCTGAAGAGGGTCATGAGATTCACGAAGGAAATTGTGGTCGTCATGCCGGCTCTAAATCTCTCGTGGCCAAAGCTTTTCTTCATGGATTTTATTGGCTGACGGCTCATGCTGATGCATAGGATTTGGTCTGTAAATGTGATGGTTGTCAGAAATTTTCACGGCGAGCTCACGTGCCGCAAGAGTTGAGGATGATTCCAATTACTTGGCCATTTACAGTTTGGGGGCTTGATATGGTTGGGCCTTTTAAAAGTCCAAGGACAAAAAGACCCACCTTTTGGTGGCGGTTGACAAATTCACAAAGTGGGTCAAACCTGAACCGGTCAGTAATTGTGACGCGGCAACATCGGTTCAATTCATCAAAAAGGTGATTTTCCGCTTTGGTTTTCCCCAAAGCATTATAACTGATAATAGCACTAATCTGTCCAAGGGTGCCATGAAAGAGTTTTATCAACGTGAGCATATTCGACTTGATGTGTCGTCAGTAGCTCACCCTCAATCTAATGGTCAAGCTGAAAGAGCCAATCAAGAAATTTTGAGAGGCATCAAGCCCTGGCTTATGATTCCTTTGCAGAGGATGCCATGTTGTTGGGTGGAGGAGTTACCTTTAGTTCTACGGAGTATCAATACTACCCCCAACAGATCTACGGGTTACACGCCTTTCTTCATGGTTTATGGAGAAGAGGCGGTTCTTCCTAGTGACATCTGTCATGACTCGCCCTGCGTGGCGGCTTACGTAGAAGCTGATAATGAAAAAGCACATCAGGATGCACTTGACCTATTAGATGAGGAGCGTGACCTTGCGGCGGCTCGTTCGATGATTTACCAACAAGATTTACGCCATTATCACAGCCGCCGAGTTAAGACTAGAACCTTTCAAGAAGTTGACTTGGTGCTCCGGCTCATCCAGGATCAAACTGACATGCACAAGTTATCCCCACCTTGGGAAGGACCCTTTGTGGTCAGCAAGAATTTGAACAATGGATCATACTACCTCATCGATGTTCGAGACTACAAGGACTCACGTCAATCGGAGGAGGAGACCCGCTTGTCGTGGAATATTGCTCATCTTCGGCCTTACTACACTTGAGCCACATGCTCTTATGATGTACATATTTTGATAATGTATATATTATGATGATTATAATAAAGTCGGCATCCCTGATAAAGCAGGGCCTCTATCATTTCATTTCCAAGAATAATGAGTCTTTTTCATCATAGTTCAAAGATCACTTGGGGGCTTCCTGATTGTATTCGAATCATAGCTATAAATACCCTCTTGATCGGTGCAATGCCAAACCTTATGGTCACTTGGGGGCCCTGATCGTACATGAATCATAGCTATAAATAAACTCTTGATCGGTGCAATGCCAAACCTTATGGTCACTTGGGGGCTTCCTGCTCGTATTCGAAGCATAGCTATAAATACCCTCTTGATCGGTGCAATGCCAAAACTTATGGTCACTTGGGGGCTTCCTGCTCGTATTCGAAGCATAGCTGTGAATATCCTTCTTGATCAGCTCAAGGCCACAAACCACTTGGGGGCTTCCTGCTCGTATTCGAAGCATAGATGCGAACTAACCCTTTCGGTCCTGCTTGTATTCGAAGCATAACTGTGAACTAACCCTTTTGGTCCGGTTCATATGCCATGATTACAAAGCACGAGGGGGCTTCCTGTTCAAACATAGGTGTATTCACCAAAGAGAACATAGCGTTACTACCCTCGTGAGCTAGCTTTGGACGTTAAGTCGCCAGTATATAATGATTTATGTGCTTAGAGCACTATGCTTTACGCTTTGGGATATTACCCCTTGCTGCAGGTGGCGTGATAAGCCGACTGTACAAATCAATTGAACAAGGCGTTTTGGGTTGTAACCCTTACTACATTGGTATCATAAGCCGGCAGTACAATTCAATATCACAGGTATGATATTTTGTATAACTATACATGATTACATTTAAAATGGCCCTGGTCATGAACTATTTTAGTCACCAGTGGCTTTATATGGGTATTATGACCCGCCTCTGCGGTAAACCGTCAAGACTCTTGTGATCTACTTGTGTGCAGGATAATTTTAAGTTTCATCTGCACAAATTAATGTCATGTAAGTGTAAAAGGATAATTATCAAGTGGCGACTCAAACAACATTGGGCAAAACATAAACATGCATGATGGCACGACAGAGCAAAGTTTTTGCTAGCCTATTACATGACTCAAGGAGCCAAAATGATTAAGTGTTTTTTAGAAGATCAAATATATGAACTGCCCAGCAGATCAATCTTCTTGGCCCTGACGGCTTGAAGCTTCTGGATCATCCTTCTCCACTTCTCCGTCCTCCTATGCTGCCTGGAAGTTTGGTGATGACTAGTCAATGCCATTCAAGGCTGGGAATTCAGCTTCATCATCAATAAGCTCGGACGGGTCAACTTCAGGAGCAAAAGTGTGCTTACGAATTGGGGGAATTAGATCCATCACTTTATAAGTTGGCGTATGCATATTTTGGTTTTGCATGTCATAAGTCGGTTGATATCTTGAAAGATCTATTTTATTGGAAATCAAGCTGGCAAGGCGACGTATCTCCTTCACGCAGGCGGCGAAGTCTCACTACAAAAAAATATACTTCCGTGATGATACGTGTTTGTCATAGTAGGTCACGTTTTTTGTCATGCATGTACATCCATGACAAATTTATGACAGAATCAAGATAGTCATACTTGTGCTGTCGTAGAAGTGTTCCATGACATTACCAAAATTATCATCACGGAAGTGTCCACTTCCATGACGATAAATCGCGCGTCATAGAAGTGCTTTGGTCAAGGGTGACCGACATGTGGCATCCACCGTAACGGAACACCGTTAAGCAATTGGGTCGGGTTTTGGATCCGATAACCCATTAACAGCCCCGACCAATGGGGATTTTCCACGTGTAAAATCATCATTGGCTGGAGGAAACACGTGTTGGCTCATCGTTGGGACAGATGTCATCCACTCACTGGACAGAAGGCGCCTATGATACATCGACACGTGGCACGGCCAATCAAGTTTAAATGGGTCGGCCCAACTAAAGGTCCACAAGATTTTGTGGCCCTTAATGGGCCGGCCGAGTTAAAGGCCCATGAGATTTTGCGGACTATAATGGGTTGGCCCAGCTAAAGGCCCACAAGATTTCGCGGGCCATAATAGGCCGGCCCAGGTAAAGGCCCACAAGATTTTTGTGTGCCATAATGGGCCGGCCCAGGTAAAGGCCCACAAAATTCTTGCGGATCATAATGGGCCGACCCAGCTAAAGGCCCACGAGATAGCACCGACATTAATGGGCCGGCCCAGCTATAGGCCCACAAGATTTTGAGGACCCTAGTAGGCCGGCCCATTTACTGGCTGCCATGTTTTGGGCCAAATGCCGGCCCATAATTGATCCAGTCCATTAATGGCCTGCCACGTTCCGGGCCTAATAATGGCCCATATAAGATCCGGCCCGTTAAAAGCCTCCCACTTTCTGGGCCAAATCACGGCCCATATTAGGTCCGGCCGTTTAAGAGGCTTTGGGCTCAATTATGGCCCATATCAGATTCGGCCCGTTGACTGGACACTGTGCTTTTGGGCCCACTTGCTAAAGGCCCATTTAGTAATTCGGCCTCATATTAGTTTCGGCCTGTTAAGGGCCCATTTAACATTTCGACCCTATATTAATTTTGGCCTGTTAAAAGCCCATCATATAGTTGGGCCTAACTACGGCCCGGTTTGCATCCGGCCTGCTCGGAGCCGATATCTGATTGGGCCAAACAAGGATCGAGACAACTTTGACCTGTTAAAAGCCCGTGAATTGATTCGCACAATCATGGGCCGGGTCCATTTTGGGCTGCCGCCGGCCCGTGAGCTATTCGGCACGTTTCAGGCCCAGCCTACTTCTCAGCCTCCTAAAAGCCCATTGAGTTTTCTTGCGAAAAGAGAGCCGGGGGTTACTCGGCCTATTAAAGGCCCGAATCTACTAGTGGGCCAATTTGACGGGGCCCATGATGCGGATCATACATCGTGATTGTGTGACGTCCCGATTATGTACCATAATCTTATGGTTTGGCCGGTTTACTGTGAAGACAGGACATATATACAATAAAATAACTGCAGCATCGTGAATAAGAAAAAACCTAGACTATACAATAAAGAAATTACGGCATATTACATCCACTGGGCATCAAAGTTCGCCACTATGATAATAAAGCACAAGCAGATAGCAGATTACATACACTGGGCATCAAAGATCGCCACCAGTGCAAATAAACACGGCGACAAAATAATATACAAAACCGACAGCACTTCAATATAGTTCAAGAAAGGTTAGCCCTGCTGGGGAGCTGCAGCGCAAGCAGCTGAGCAAGATGATGAGACTGCGCTTGTTCAACACTTATATCTTCCTCACTCTGAAAGACAAACAAGCAGACAGATGACAGGTTTCGCACATAAAAGTATCAGTGCTGACAATTCATCACATTTCTTACTGACGAATAAAGTGACACAGTTTAAAATTGCATTAACACAATATGGTATTGTTCAGGTCAAGACATGGCAGGAAATGACATTGTGAAGGAGTTGGCAGCTTCACGACACCACTGGATTACAGATCAAGAACTCATAAGTATCAATGGTTAGTGTGCTGTCAATTTATCCCATTTCAGATTGGCAAATAAAGGAATGGTTTAAATAATAGTAGAATGATATGACATTGTTCATAGTTAAGACATTGCAGAATATGACATTGTGCTGTAGTGGGTAGGTTCACCACACCACTGGATTACGCATGAAGAACAGAAGCATACATGCAGTGCAAAAGAAGATCACTTGCTCTGTATATTTTAATTTACATGGTATGAAGAAGGAACTTGGTTGTAAAACTGAAAACTTAAATTGAGAAGGACAAACTTTTGTTTATGAACTACATAATAAACTTTAAACATGCAATTTGATGCAAACACCAAAAATAAACAGCTGTTGCAGTCATGCCTAACCAAATATAGACAACAAAGTTTGAAGGCTTGAGAAGGACAAACTTACATTATTGGTGAGGACAGGCTCTATAAAGCCCTTGTCCATGCTGATGGGGGGGGGGGCAATTCAAGAAGTTTAGCACAGAATCTTCTTCATAAGCATTGCCTTTATTCTACATTTTTTTAAGAGTAAATATAGATGTGATAATATACGAAAAAATGGAGATTATTTAAGATAAGATGAAGAGTGATGCTACATAACCAAGTAGCTATAAATGTATGTGCAGAGATACAGGCAAAAGGCAGAGCCAAGAGCATTGCACAGCTAAACTTCTTCAGTACCAACCTTATGGTAAGAGTAAATATAGATCTGATGTGTAGAAAATGGAGGGCAAAGGAAAATAAGCTGCAGAGTGATGGTACATGAACAAGTACCTGTCAATATAAGTACACTGATAAAGGACAACATGTACTTACAAGAACAATGCAGAGCTAAAAATATTCATTGGCATTGGATATATTCTACACTAATGTAACCATTCATACAGATCAGATAATTTGGAGCAAACAATTGATAAGCAATCTATCATGCATACTGTTGTCAGATAATGAACCAGGTATGTATGCAAGTACAGTGATACAGGACAATAGGTACTAACAAGAGCAAAGTAGCAGGCAACATATTTGCGATATCCTATCGTTCTTTTCAAACCAGAATTCTTCTTCGAGCTGATTTCCTGCAAAAAAGATCCATAAGGCACATGCGGAAAAGTAGAAGTTCAAATTGTCATGTGATTTCATAGACAGTACCTCATCCTGGGAATGAGACCAGTGCATAAGAAGGTTTTTCCATTCAATGTCTTCTAAATTTAGCACAGGAGACTTCACCGGAAATTCGCTTATAGACTTGCCATTAAAGTGTGATTTCCTCAAGTAACATCGATACTGCTGCAATGCTTCCTTGAAAAGCACAAGCAAGCTTTGCTCGTCATGACTATCCAGATTGACCCTCACCTAGTTACAACAATGTAATGTAAATCATTGATGTGTTCGATCAGCAGAAAACAGGAAAATAATAACCATGAATAATAGCACTTACACGTAAGTTGGATAGGAAGATGTGAAAATGGTGTTTGTCTTCACTATAATCTTCCCATGATGGGAATATATGCACGTAGTCCCTAACAACATTGAAAGCATTGTCTTTTAAACTGGGAATAAATGGAATGGGGTTCAATTCTGCAGGAATTGGTCGTCTCTGCACTTGGGATAGGTCTTCGGCCGGTGGACTTGATGTACTTTTTCCTGGAGTGGGATTTTTCTGTGGTACGGCTGGTGCTATGGCAAATGAAATCGGTATACCTTTTGCTGGAGTGCAGGTCCTGTGTGGTGGGGCTAGTGGTGTGGCCAGTGAAGTATGGGTACAGTCTGCTGGAGTCGGTCCTATCTTTTGTGTCACTGGTTGTACAGCCAATATAAGTGGGGCGCTGTCTGATTTCTCCGGCACCACCACGTTTTTCAAGGACTTTGTTGGTGCTCCTTCAGGTTCAGCAATCACCCTCTTCCTTTTTTATGTCTGATGCACAAGAACAACATTTGAGTGGAAACACATGGTATGATGATAGATGGAATATGTATTGATAATGGATGGGCATGGCATCTCGAGTTATATGATGAGTAAACTAAGCAGATGGTGGTGCAACAAAGTAAAAGAAATGCAAGACAACATATGCAAGATACGCGCAATCAATAAAACCTTGCCAAATTAGAACAGGTACCTTGATGGGTGAACAGGACAGGCCATGTGCCTTTGACTCCTCGAGGTTAGAATAGGCATTAGGATGATATTCTGAACAAGAATCAACAGGTGGGGAGCGTACGAGTTTCATTGCTTCCAGAATGGCACTCAATGCCTTGGTGCCAATTTTGTAAGTCTATGCAGTGTTCCACAATATTCTTCTGATGCGCGGATTCTGATATTCACTGTAATTGCGTATAATATCTAAGAACCATGAAAACATAAATAGTTGTGAGATTATCTTTGTAATGCAGATGATATTCTAATATAGGGGCGCCCCTATAAACACTTATGTGCTATCACTGGATTCTGATGAGAGAGCTCATGTGTGTTGTAATATCGTGCGTGCATTTATATAATCTGGCACAAGTACACAAAAAAATAGGCTCCGGAAGTAAGGATAGCTGGCAGATGATGGGTTCATAATATACTGTATAGAGAGTTTATTACCAAACCATGATAACAAGAGCACACGACAACTAGGCAGATCATAGTGTACATAACAGTGGTACACCATAACCACGATATATAAATCGCGAAAGTGGAACTGACTTGAAAATACGATGTTGTATTGCCGCTAGTAATTGAAAGCCTATCGATCACGTACAGGCCAGCACTATCGAACATGGTAAAGAAGAGCAATCCGATTTTGGATAATAAAATGTTGGTTGCACAGTGCCCACACATGATGAACCAGAGCGCATTAAGAACGCAACTCCCAGCTGTCTCTCGACCATTTTAGGCGGTTGGATGAAGATCCTACGTCTCCTAACCCTTCTTCTTCCTCGTCTCTAATTCTTCCCATACAAAACACCGCACGGGCCGCCGGCCGGACCACCGGCCCCCACCGCCTATGTTCCTCCGCCACCCCCACCCCCCACCTGCATCGAGTTTTCTTTGTTCGGCGAGGCCCCAGAACCACCCGAGCCGCTTGGATCGCACCGGCGAACTCCGGCGAGCTCTGAAAAATTGACTGACCCAATTTTGAAATTTAGTCTACTGTGATTTAACTAGTGTGGAATATAAAAGGGGAAAACCATAAGCATTGGGAGTATAGTGTTGAGCGTGCCATGGTGGATCTGAAGGTGCAAATCGGACAAAGGCAACTTCGCAACCAAGACAAGAAATAAGAGTAAAGCAGTGGTGATCTATTTTCTTGTTGCGATAAAGAAGTTGAGCAGATACGAAAGAGTACCGACTCTGGTGCGGTGCCGTGTATGCATCTGCTGAGAATTTGACGGTGTTGCGGTAGCGATGGCTGTCGGCAGTGTGGAAGCAGATCTAGGAGGGTAGACAGTGGCGGCCGGGCGCGATGGAGGAGACGGTCGTAGGAGCAGCGCCGGCAAGGTGGACGACGGCGGGGATGAAGCAAGAGGACGGGATGCAAGGATCCCGGTCCGAAGGCGTGGATGAGAGAGGTCGATCTCTTGTAATGGACGGCGATGGCGGGGTATCAGCTCCGGCATGGTGGAGGAGGACGGTGGTGGATGGGGTGGCGGACGGCGGCGGACGGAGGAGGGTAGGGTGGCGAGGGTGTTTTGGCGCCCACGTAGTACGAATGGGGAAAAGGGAGGTAGAGAGGAAGGGGGGAACCATGTATTCAAGGCGCGCTTGTCTCAAATGTGAGGAAATTTACAAACTTAGCCCCCATTTCAAATTTCTACTACATCACAGCAACATTAGTTGGTTGGGGATAGGACGGTAATCTCGCATACACCGAATATTTGCCGACGAGAGTTTGTTTTTGGCGCCCACCGTGTATGAATATGAATCGGGGAGGGAGTCGATTTCGGCCGAGGGCACACCGTGTTTTGGCGCCCACCGTGTATGAATCCGGGTGAGAGGCTGTTACGTCACGTTTGGGTGAAATTACAAACCTACCCCTATGGAAACCTATAGATATCCAGCAAATAGGCTTTGCATGGCAGGGATAGGCAGTAGTGATATCCATCTCGTAGATTTTGGTTTTGGGCGGTTACTGCGACTTTCCCCACTTCGTTCAAATTTTTCACAGTGCATGTTTACCGTGCCAACTCAATTCGAATCCCGTTTGTATTCTACTATTTTTTTCGGGCGGGATCCATTTTAAATTGGAATTACATTCTATATACATCATTTTTTCATATATACTTTCAAAAGCACAACACCATTTATACATAAATATGGTTTACAAATGGCATGATCTCAGATTCATAAGGTTGTATCCATCAATTTGGATTTTCAAATATTTGAAACCACTTTATGTTGAAATCCAATGTATGCATTCCTCGCTAACTGTCTCCAATTAACGTGTGTTTCATGCGGGCATGTATAATGTAATTCACACACACAACATATAGTGTAATCCCATTTAGACATTAATTGCATATAAACCATGCATTTTTTGTAATTGAAGAATCTATGGATCACCAATATTGATAAACTATATAACATTACACGTGTGCCCAAATTCAAATGAATATGCATGTTTGATACACCAATTTGCGTTATGATATTATCGATGTCGTGATCTCCAGTTTAAATATTTGAATCCCCTTTAATCTAGATATTCGTCTCATATAGCTATCACTCATGCTTATATAGGACTATCTGTCTGGACCTATACGCGTTCATCGTCTCTTAGGCATCTCTCGTGCTACCTGTATGTCGACAATGATCTTTTATCTTCGTAACACACTGGCGGTACTCTCTCCCTCGACCTTCATCACTCTATCTCTCTCTAAGTATATCTCGCTCCCTGCTATGTGTCTCTAGCTATGATTCTCCATGTGGAATCTCTTTCTCTCACACAAACACAAAACTTTGTCTCCCGGAGTCTCATTTCTCTCAACTATTCCCATGTGTGCCACTCGCACACCCCTCATACAGAGATGTCTTTCTCTCCTTAGATATGAGAACCTACGACTCTTCCTCTTCAACATCTCTTTCTCACACACAAACACAAACTCTGTCTCTCAGGGTCTCATGTTTCTCAATTGTTCTCTTGTATGTCGCTCAAACACGCCCTCTCTCCCTAGAGATATATTGTGTTCCCTCATATGTCTTTCTAGCTATCACTCTCGTTGTGAAATATCTTTCTCTCTCGTAGACACAAAACTCCGTCTCTCTGGATCTCATTTCTCTCTGATATCTGTTTGTATGTGACTCACATGCACCTTCTCTCTATCTCTCTCACACCCACACACATAACCCAGCCTTCTGATCCACTCGACTCCTATCTCCAGCGCACACTAGCTAGCATCTTTATCTTTCTATTTCTGTTTCTCCATCAACCTTCTTTCTCGCCCTCACTCTTGATTCCTATCACGCACACTACATATGTTTCTCTCTACATGCAGTCAAGTGCCCTCTCACACACATATATAACTTCACCCTTTGAACCACCCGACGGTCATCTCCGACACCCAAACTAACGGATGTATCTCTAGCTAGCATCTCCATCTCTGTATCTATCTGTAGTTTCTCTATCAACATTTCTTTCTCGCACGGAGTCTTGCTTCATATCACCCACACTATATATGTCTATCCATACATATGCATTTATAGGTTGACTCTTTTTCACAATCGTTGCGCCTCACCCCCTCTGCTCGCCATAGATGCATGCTCCAGCCCACACCACTATCTCTTAAAGACAAAAACACATGCTCAATTGTCGGGCCTTCTTCCCCGCATTCTCACATGCATGCATATTGTCATACCGATCCGTCTCTCCCATGTCGTTGATCTTAGCACTTATGTCTTCTTTCTTTTATCTCAATCATGCGCGCGCACGCGCACACATCCCACGTATACATGTATACCTCTCACACATGCACGTTCAAGGTCTCTATGTCTCCATACGTAGTTAATTACCCTCAATCCTAATGCCACATCGAATCGTTCTCCTCTTTTGTGCACATAACTTCCGCCTGGATGGGCAAAACACACACTCACACTTAACAATCTCCTTCAAGCTACCCCCCCCCACCCCGCGCGCCTCTCACTCTTCCCCTATATCCCCGAAACCAATAAGACCATCCCTTTGTTTCATTCCCGCCTACATGCACCATCGATATATAGTAGTCTTCCTTGGTGTCTCTCGAACAAACATGTTCTCTCGATGTCGACTCCTCTCACGCGCACGCACCTTCTCTTCCCTCCCTACGGGCATTTTCTCCCTCGCACCCCATCGTTGGTGGCCTCTGCCATACACATCACCTCTCTATGATGAAGCCATGAACACTTAAATTACATCTCACACACACACACACACA